>NC_056746.1:31134101-31145160 GCF_019279795.1 Protopterus annectens | reverse complement strand
TGATTCTCATTCATATAGAACCTTCTACACAGGTTATCTGATGATTCTCTAGTACTTTAATGTAATTTGGTGTCTGTTCCATGCATCAGTTACTCTGTCACAGAACCAGTTAGTGCACTTCTCATTCCTATAGAACCTTCTACATAGGTTATCTGATGATTCTCTAGTACTTTAATGTAATTTGGTGTCTGTTCCATGCATCAGTTACTCTGTCATAGAACCAGTTAGTGCACTTCTCATTCCTATAGAACCTTCTACATAGGTTGTCTGACGATTCTCTAGTACTTTTTGATAACCCCAAACATTCCCAGAGGTAGTTGTCCCTAAATGCCCTATATACCTGAATACGATCTCCTCTTAGATATCTGTAAGAGACAGTACAAGTTCAGATATTTTAGTCTTTCATAATAACTTAAATTTTCACATTCATGGATGCCCTTGGTATATTCCTGCTGTCCTCTTTCCAGTTTATTCATGCTTGTTTTCCTGTAGGGTTTCCATATTGTTATTCCATGCTCAAGTTTGGGTCTAATGTAACTAACAAACAATGGCTTCATTATGTTTGATTTCCTAGACTTTATAAATCTTTTTATACAACCTATAGTTCTATAACTATCATTACCCAATTGGTTGATATGATTAGAAAAACTCATAGCTGAATCTACCCATATTCCCAGGTCCTTAAATGAGCCTACAGTTTCAATCACTGTGTGCTGTATTAAATATTCACCTTCCAGTTTATGTCTCCCAAATCTCATGTTCTTACTTTTTGATGTATTTATCAACATATTATTCTCCTGTGCCCAAATAGTCAATTTAGTCAAGTTATTTTGCAGACATGCCTTATCTGTAACACTTGTAATCAGTTTACCCAGTTTCAGGTCATCTGGATATAGACTGTAGAACACCTCAGATGAAAAAGTACGGTCTGAAAGATGCAGTCTAAACAGGTAAGGGGCTAGAACAGAGCCCTGTGGGACACCCTGACTGTAACCAAGGATTTCACCTGTCCAGTTGGTGGGTGATACTTGCCATGTCCTATTTGTAAGACATGCAGCTATCCATCTTATCAACAGTACATCAATACAAGTTGTACTAATTTATTGATCAGTGTTTTGTGCATGACCCTGTCAAATGCTGAAGTTAAATCTATATAAATCACATCACAGCACAATTTTTCATTCATAGCTGTTATTATATTGTTATAGAACATCATGTTACAAGCGGTAATAGATCTAATTTCAACATATGCATGCTGATATATGGTTTCAAGTCCCAACCTATCCAGTTCTGACAATAACTTACCCAGCATTACCTTCTCCATTATTTTTCCACAACATGAAAGTAGACTTAAGGGTCTGTATGACTCTGGGTTTGTCCTACTCCCCTTTCCCTTAAAGACAGGTTTAATAAGTGCATGTCTCCAATCTTGAGGAACCTCCCCATATTTATATGACCTAGTGAATAATAGTTGTTATGGCAGTGTAAGTTCTTGCTTAAGTGTTCTCAGGTCATTGTTACTAATTCCATCTCCTCCCTGCGCTTTGTTTGGATCCAGTTTGCACAGTTCTTGTTCAATATAATCTAATTTGATTCCAGTATCTGGGGTTACCTGGATGTCACTATGACAACTTACCACCCCTTTTGTGGAGCCAAACTGTTTTGCATAAGATTTTGTAAATATAGCTATAATCTGTTGTGTCTGAGAATAAATTTTAGAATCTGCACACAGTTTATCAATGTGTGTATATTTACTCCTTCCACATCCTATGTATCTATAAAAATGTTTCCTATTATGCTCAATATCTTTATATAAATTTTCTTCAAAATGTTTTTGATCTTGTCTAACACTATGCTTAATCTGTTTGTCCAGCTTGTTTATTTCAGTTTTCAAAGTTGTAGTTCGACCTCTCTTCCATTTCTTATATTTTTTGTCTCTCACCTTAATCAGGTATCTTGTTCTTATGGAAATATACCTCCCTGATGTTGCGTGCCTAGATCCTGATGTTAAACATTTTTTTGACTTTTTGCAGTCAGTTTCACTTTCAAAACTTTCCACATTCCATCTGCAGTTTTTCCACTGAACACCTCACTGCAGTTAGTTTTATATAGTAACTGTTTTGCTTCCCTATAGCCTGTAATTAACCTTCTGTGCATTGGCTTAGATTTCAGTTTGGTAGAATTATCTAGCAACAAACTAACCTTTATGACCCCATGATCACTGCACATCAATGGTGTTAAAACCTGACTTGAAGTTACAGTAATTTCTTTGGGAACACAAACAATATTTAGTATATTCCGTTCCCTGGTAGTTTTTTTTTTTTTACAATCTGAAGTATTTGTTGTTCCTGAATATACTCTGTGAATAATTTCTTTAATAACGTTCTTGAATCAATATTATTCCAGTCTGTTTCTGGTAAATTTAAGTCCCCAGCTAATATTATTCTTCCCTCCTGTGTTTCATGTAAGAAATGTATGAATTCCTCTAGGTCATCTGCACATGACTTTGGTGGTCTGTACACTCAAACAATGGTTATATGTTCCAAGGTTGTCTTTATTGTCACAGTTACACAGTCTATAGTATTGGTGTTATCACTGAACATGTAATAATCACAAGTCTCATAGCTATCTTTAATCCCTATCATAATACATCCACCTGATTTTTTGTTAGAATATCTGTTACAGTAAAAACATTTATACCCTGACAGGCAAGAAAGGATCCACAGAAGCTGTCAACAGTTTTCAATGACCTCCATGTCAGCCAAGCAAGCTATGTTTTTCAAATTTCAGATCACTATATGACAGAAAGAGCCTCAGAAGTCCTGCATCTCCAAGATAAGTCAAGCCAATTAGGTTTAATTCTGGAGGAGATTATGTGAGACTTGTAGAGCCCTCTGAAACCCAGAGGCTTGTCATGTACAACTGAAGGCAAACATTTATTCAATAATTTCTTCAGGTTATCCTCTGAGCAGACCTGTTCAAGTACATTTTCACCATCACTTTTAGTATTTCATGGCATATATTTGCTGTAATGTTTGTTAGGGGCTGCACATAGTAACTGCAAAACTGAAAATCGACTTGTCACTGTGACCAACCACGAAATCCAAAACTGTTAATCCACTCAACACTGACCAAATACAAACTCCAAAACTTCAAATGCACTCGATACTGTGCACAAAGTCCAAAACTACAAATCCACAAAAACTGATCTCAGCCTTGCATGCCACAGTGTACATAATGGTGTAGGTGTCCCCAGCATCACCAGTTCAAGTATGTCCTGGACAGCAGTACTGGCTACCTGTCAGCTGACAGGTGAACATTCATTAACCTGAAACACAGCAGACTGCCTAACCTGTCATCTAGTTATGGTCATCTCTTACCCAGGTCACCTCTTCAGAGGACAGCTGTTCTATTATTTAAATGCAGTTTAATTACTGTAAGATGATGTTTATGTTCTGAGTACTTAAGATCCAGCCTAAGACATCATATGACTCTGAGAAGCATTTTTCTTTGAATTTAATTATTAATTGCAGTAGTTTGTGGTTATATGATACCCAGTTTTAGGATAACATGAGTATTAGAAGATGGAAGAATGAATCAGTCAGCATACTGCATGTGGTCTGCACTGTAGTGGCAGAACAGGTAGCTTACATCCTTCTAGGTTGGGAACTGCTGATTGAGGGCTCAGTGTCTGTTATTCTAAAAGTGCATTAATTCTGGTTTAAGCACTTGGGCTTTCAGGCCAGTTATTTTACATTAAGAGGGTTCGTGGTCTGCACTCTTGTGGGAGGAGAGGCTGGACTCTGCCCTTCTGAGCTGGGAATTTCTGGTTAAAGTTTTATAGTGCCTGAATATTTGAACTGTATCTTACTGAAATTGGTACACCTTGTTTGCTGTAGCATAGACTAGATCCATGCCTGCTGAATCTAGCTTTGTTTATATGCTTGTAGTTTGTTTGCTTGTTATTTCCCTGGAACACTAATTCCACCTAATACACAGCTTCTCAGTGCTTCTGTGGATCACTAGTGATATCTGCATTGCTTACTGTACTTATTTCCTTGTTTCACTTGAAAGAAAGTTACTGTTTGTCGTTTTTGCATTTAAGTTACCTGTAACACATTGCACTTAGGTTACCTGGCACTTGCTCACTAAAGCAATTATATAAGTCAGCACTAAAAATTAAAAGCACTACAGCCTCACTCCCCACTGGCCCTTGTTTTCAATTATTAAGGAATTCCCAATATTATTCTAGCATGTCCAAAGGTCAGTTGTCAATCTCCTCTCCGGTCCAGCTGGTGAATCTGGGAATCCTGAGGCAATGTTACAACTGCCTCATGTACACAGACAACCCTCTCCTCCTCCCAGCAAATTCCAACACATGTGAGAGATGCAACCATATAGCCAAACTGGAGGCTAAGCTCTCTCAACTCAGTACTGGCATAACCAGTCAGGAGGAGAAGGAAACCACACTCACTACAATTCCAGTCTCACATAGACCTACCAGGACAGCAAACCAAACACATAATCACACAAAAACATACTGAGGCTCTAAATAAAGATCTGCCTAAGCAGCAGAGACCTCCAAAGCAGACACCCAAGCAACCGCTACCCCAAAACAAAACACGTGCAACACATATCTCACAAAGCCAGTGTGCAACAGTCACAGCCCTTAAGACTAAACAACACACCTGATACACTTGTAATAGGTGACTCTATCATCAGGCACACTGACGTCCCGCTCACCAGGCTGAACAAGGAGAGGGTCACGGTGAGCAGCCTGTCGGGCGCTAGGATCCGCCACATAACACAAGCACTCAGGTCACTCTAAGGCAAGTACAAATATGACTCAGTCATTGTCCATGCTGGTGTGAATGACCTGAGACGTACCTCCCTGGACTACATGAAAAGAGACATAAAGGAGCTCTCTGAGCATGTAGCCCAGGCCGGTATGACCCTGACCTTGAGTAGCATCTTACCCTCACCAAGAATGATGCCACAATATGAAGACAAGATGATCAATTTCAACAATTGGCTTAAGTACTGGTGTTATTCAAAGGGGATCCAATGCCTGTCAGCTTGGGATGATATGCTCGACAAGCCACGATGCTTCGCTAGGGACGGCTTGCACCTGTCACCCCTCGGCTTTCGGATATTGGCAAAGGCTCTTGCTACCCCCATAGTACCTTTTTTAGGCAAGGCTCAAAAGGCAAACCCACCTCCATAGGTATCACAAGGGATAAGAAACTAAGAGTAATGCTACTCAACGCCAGAAGTCTAAACCTCAAGATGCACGCACTCAAAACTCTCCTTAGCATGGAGAACATCGATATCTGTGCAGTAACAGAAACCTGGTTTAGGGCTCCCGAGAGCACCCCAGCACTACCAGGTTATACCTCATACCATGCTTTTCGGCCCCAAAACTTGGACCGAACCACAAAAGGAGGGGGAGTATCGATATTCATCAAAGGTACCCACACCTCCAGGTTGGTGGCAAAGCACGAAGCATCAGAGACTATCCATGTGCAACTAACAGTGGGTAAAACTGCCTTCCAGTTTATAGCCTGCTACAGACCACCCTCCCAAACCCAGGAACCCCACTCGGCCTTCCTGAGAACACTGGAAAATATGAAGGTCTCTCCAAACACTATTATATTGGGTGACTTCAACTACCCAAACATAGACTGGGAGCATTACTCTAGCTCCAACACCATAGCCCAAAGGTTCCTAGAATTTATAAACTCAAATGCTATGGAACAACTTGTTACCACTCCCACAAGAGGGGAAAACATACTGGACCTGATCATCACCAACATGGGGACTCTATGCTCCAGACCAGCAGTGTATCCCTCACTGGTAAGATCAGACAATAAACTAATCTCACTGGATATTTACATCCTGACCCCACCCCCTGCCCAGAAAACCACAGTGAAAAACTTCTCTAAAGCAAATTTCACACTCCTCAAAACCGAGGTGGAATCCTTCAAAGCCCCCGGGTCTGTGGAAAATACGGCCCAGACCGCAGAATCCTTTATAAATGCATTCTATGAACACCTTCAGGAATGCATGGATCATGCGATCCCAAATAAACCAAGACCCAATCCTCCAAAGGCAGACGTCCTGTCTGGTGGACCCCAGCCATAATCAAACTATACAATAGAAGGAGGAAGCTACTAAATGATAGAGCAAAATCCCAAAAAGGGAAGGCATCGCTGATCAGTATTAGCAAAAAACTACGGGCACTCATAAAATTGTCTAAGGCCAGCTTCGAGAGAAACATTGCACAGGACACTAAGGATAATCACAAGGCTTTCTTTAGTTATGTTAGGAACCTGGGTGGTAATTCCCAGATATGCTCAGAATTAGTCCAAAATGACAAAAAATACACTGAACCCACAGACATTGCCAACATCCTAGCTGACAGGTTCAGCGCAAACTTCTCCCCCCCCTCCCCACCAAAAGGGCAAATATCTATCCCAGCAGAATGCTGCCCCCCTGACATCTCAGATGCTCAGGTAAGAGCCTCCTTCTTCAAAGCAAAAAACACAGCATCAATGGGACCAGACGGTGTCCCGGGCTGCGTCCTACATGAACTCCTAGAAGAGCTAAACCCAAACATAAAACTACTGTTCAATCTCAGCCTTACTACAGGATATGTGCCCAAAGAGTGGCATACAGCAACAGTAGTCCCTCTCTATAAAGGTGGTGCCTCAACGGATCATGGAAACTATCGCCCCATAAGCCTGACTAGCTTGGTCTGCAAAGCTATGGAAAGGATCATCATGGACCTCATAAATAAAGATATTGGGGACCTACAGACACTGGATCCTACCCAGTTCGGCTTTCTTAAGGGCAGATCCTGCCTCTTAAACCTAGTTGATTTCTTTGAAACAGTCACCAAGGCCATTGATGAGGGGAAGGTGGTCCACACAGCCTACCTGGACCTCGCAAAAGCCTTCGATACAATACCCCACTCGGGCATTATAGATAAGCTCACCAGCTTAAATATAAACCCCTATGTCACTAGATGGATTGCAAACTGGCTCAAGGACAGAACCCACATGGTTAGAATTGCTGGAGCCATGTCAGACTCCAAACCAGTTACAAGTGGTGTCCCACAAGGCTCAGTCCTGGGACCTCTCTTGTTTGGTATATATTTCTCGGAGGTACAAGCCAACACGGAAGGACTGTGGCTGACCAAGTTCGCAGATGACTGCAAACTGGGTGCCATAATCGACTCTCCAGCTGACACAAGCATTCTCCAAAAGGGCCTCATAGAAACAGACAACTGGTGCCAGAGCCATGGCCTCAAGCTAAATGCCAAAAAGTGTATAGTCATCCCCTTTGGCAAAAACAAAGTGCCCACAAATTACCACATAGGTGGTAGTCCATTAAGTACAGAAGAAGTAATTAGGGACCTGGGGACCCAAGTTGATAGCAGTCTCTCATTTGACAACCACATGGCCAAAGTGGTTAGAAAAAACATTTTATATAGCCCACCTAATCATGAAGGGATTCACATCTAGATCAGGGGAGGTCATCGTGCCTCTTTACTCATCCGTCATCAGGCCCATAATTGAGTACAATGCCCCTTTTGGGATGTACCTTACCAGACATCTGCAGCAACTGGAAAGACCCCAAAAGTACCTCACCAAGAGGATCAAAGGGCTCAAACAGATGCCATATGCTGCCTGGGTAAAGAAACTCCAGTTCTACTCAGTGGCATACCACCTGTTCAGAGGCGATCTGTGCCTGACGTATAAAGCCATGTCCAACCCAGAATTAATGGACATGCTGCACCTCAGAAAATCCAAATACCATCGAGATACGTGCTCGAGAGACTTGAACCTCAGCACTGAAATAAATAGGACATGCTGGAGGGACAGATTCATAACCCAGAGGCTCCCTTCACTCTGGAATAAAATCCCAGTCCAGGTTAGGCAGAGTCCCTCATTAACTCTCTTCAAGAGGAATCTTGATGAGTGGATGGGAGATCGTAGGTTTACCCCGGGTATCACTTCTGTATTAGAGGCACAGTATACTAACCTTGAAAAAGGGCATAGCAAAATAAATTTAAAATGGGTGGCTAAAGCCAAACACATTCTGGCTAGGCTTATAAATGCCCTAGGGCAGATAGCCTAGTATGAACCTATGAACCTATGAACCTAAGAGTATTAAGTCAGCACACATGTAATTGGGAGTTATTGGTGAGAGCAGTGTGCAGCATGCCCTAAATCACAGGCCATTGGAGTTAAAGGACTGTACAGCAAACAAACAAACACACAATGTAACAAACAAACAAACACACAGTGTAACAAACAAACAAACACACAATGTAACAAACAAACAAACACACAGTGTAACAAACAAACAAACACACAATGTAACAAACAAACAAACACACAGTGTAACAAACAAACAAACACACAATGTAACAAACAAACAAACACACAGTGTAACAAACAAACACACAATGTAACAAACAAACAAACACACAGTGTAACAAACAAACAAACACACAATGTAACAAACAAACAAACACACAGTGTAACAAACAAACAAACACACAATGTAACAAACAAACAAACACACAGTGTAACAAGCAGCTTTGTGAAGCACAGTCAGTAAGAAACCAAGCAAAGTCAAGTGGGAACTGCAGTAGTCTTGTTATATGGGATCAGGGGAAGGTATTGTAATGTAACCACTTAGCTGGTCAAGTGTAACCCCTGCTGACAAAGACAAGTAGGCTCGTTTAGATGGATTCTTAGAAAGGTGACATCCCACAAGCAGTAATTGACAAGTCATATTATCAGAACACATGCAGACACACACAACCAGTGGGTAACATTTGTTTAAAAATATTTTTGCAGGGGCAACCCCCCCCCCCCCACCCCAACCACCAGTGTCTGAACCTTCATTCCTCATACCCACTTAGTTAACTATACTGATTCCCTAATGTCACAGGAGTAGAGAAAAGACAAATATCCTTCAAGGTTAAAAGAAAAAAACAGTCACACATACTATGATCCTGCAATTTCTTGATAGTTTGACTAGATGCCTCCATCCACAAACCGGGCAATACTCCCATTTTTAGGTGGTACTTATACTTTAACAGAGCGCAGTATGATGTTGAAGGGCTTCGCCAGGTGAGGGCACAATGTATAGACCTGACCCTGGATATAGGACTGTTACGAGCTGTTGAAAAGTGTTCCCAAATTCATACCACCTAGTCTATATTTTACAAGGCCATGCTGACCTTAAGCCACTAAGCTCCCCAAGTTGGTGATGAAGGACTTATTTTTCAAGTATTTTACATAAAGTGTATAAAATGCTTATTTTCCTAGCATGCTCCAGGTTTGATTTTACAAATTGCCTAATGGCAAAGGACTAATTAAGGCCTTTCTTTATTTTGGGGATGTAGCAAGTTTGAATTACCTAATTAACAATTATTCATGTTGTGCTATAATGTCATATTGTGTGATTTTGTTTAAAAATCCAGCTGAATTGGTATTGGGTCCTCCAGAATTTTGTTGATGTCATTCATTTGCACTCCACGTGTGCAGAGAGTGATATATCTTACATCCCTGCCAACTTATGTATAATTCTATCTTATCTATGTATGAATCACTACGTTGGCCCAAGTTATGACTGAAGAGGGACTCATGACAACTCACCTACCTAATTACCAAACAAATAAGTTAATAAGAGACTGTGATATCTTGAAGTAAGAGGAGATACCCTTGAGAGACTACAAAGCCAGACAGTATATATTCTCTCATGTTCATACTTTCAGTTTTGCTATCCTGAGGAACATAGTTGTAATCCTTGGCATTTCATCAGATATCCACTGAGGAGACTGCTATTGTTGTATAACTACCGGAAAATAAAACAGTGACAGAAAGCATTTCCTCAAATGCAAATGTTTGAGCCTTAGAGTTTGTGGATAATATCAGAAAGCAGGAACCTGCAGTGGTGGTGCTGCGGTAGTGTTGTCACCTCACAGTAAGACGCTGTCCGGTTCAATTCTCAGCTAGAGCGTCTTCTGCGTGGAGATGTGCATGAATGGGCCTACCTTCGTTGAAGGTTGTGTGTCAGGGCTGGTAACTCGACACACAAAAATCAACTACCAATCATTAGCAGACCGGAGTTCCGCTGTGGTGACCCCTACCCGGGAAAAGCTGAAAGACACAAAATTATTTATCACTGAAGGTTGTTTATCACAGTATTTGATGTCCCAGTGGCAGTCTGAAAGTTAGCAGTGTAGTTTATAGATTCCTGACAACACTGAGTGACCCGTCATGTTTTATCCAGGGCCATTGTTGTTTCTGTGATAGAAGAATTTTGAAGATTTTGAAACAGCTACTTTCATCAGCATGGTGCACTCTACTTCTGATTGTTAAATTTGCATTCATATGCAAATTAAATTCAGGGATATTACATATTTGAAATTTTAGTAGTTTTATGCTATGTTGGTAAGATGACAGTTGCAGTAATCATAGTATCATATTTGCTATTGTGATTCTGTTATGAACATGTGTGTATATATATATATATATATATATATATATATATATATATATATATATATATATTTTTTTTTTTTTTAGGTGCATCTGCTGGTCTCTTTGGCACTAATGACAACGAGGCAGGGAATGAATTTCAACTACCTAACTGTTCACAGGCCCACAGTGTACAGGAATTTATCCGGAGTTGGCAAGTAAACCAGGTATTTGTGATCTCAAAACATAGCTCGTACATCTGTTGGTAGAGCTGCACATTATTAGAAAAAAATGTCACTTTTACTCTGATTAGTTTAATTGTACATGTATGTTGATATCATAATCTCTTTAATACAGTTACAACATGTCAAGAAACTGGAGATAACTGAATGCAGAGCTCTTGTGAGTAAAAAAAAAAAAAAAAAAAACAAGCACAGAGATGCCACAAACTACAGAGCATTTGAAAGTATAGAGTTGGCAGTTTACCTTTCTTTAGTGGAAATGTACTTTAATTTAGAGTAATCCTTTATAATGAATTTCAAGTGCTCCTTTATAAAGTTCAA
>NC_056746.1:31034101-31131601 GCF_019279795.1 Protopterus annectens | reverse complement strand
TGACCATAACAGCCCTATGAAGTGAATGTGGCACATTCATCAATAATTTGTGACCATGACAGCCGTATGAAGTGAATGTGGCACATTGATAAATAATTTATGTGACCATGACAGCCCTATGAAGGGAATGTGACACATTGAAAGATAATTTATGTGACTGTGACAGCCCTATGAAGTGAATGTGGCACATTCATCGATAATTTGTGACCCTGACAGCCCTATTAAGGGAATGTGGCACATTGATCGATAATTTATGTGACCCTGACAGCCCTATGAAGTGAGTGTGGCATATTTATCGATAATTTGTGACCCTGACAGCCCTATGAAGTGAATGTGGCACGTTGACAGATAATTTATGTGACCGTGATGGCCCTATGAAGTGAATGCAGTACATTGGCAGATAATTTATGTGACCGTGACAGCCCTATGAAGTGAATGTGGGACATTGACAGATAATTTATGTGACCATGACAGCCCTATAAAATGAATGTAGCACATTCCTCGATAATTTATGCGAACATGACAGCCCTATAAAATGAATGTGGCACATTCCTCGATAATTTATGTCACCATGACTGCCCTATGAAGTGAATGTGGCACATTGGCAGATAATTTATCTGACCCTGACAGCCCTATAAAAGGAATGTGACACATTGACAGATAATTTATGTGACCATGACAGCCCTATAAAATGAATGTAGCACATTCCTCGATAATTTATGCGAACATGACAGCCCTATAAAATGAATGTGGCACATTCCTCGATAATTTATGTCACCATGACTGCCCTATGAAGTGAATGTGGCACATTGACAGATAATTTATCTGACCTTGACAGCCCTATAAAGGGAATGTGACACATTGACAGATAATTTATGTGACCCTGACAGCCCTATGAAGTGAATGTGGCACATTGACAGATAATTTATGTGACCCTGACAGCCCTATAAAGGGAATGTGGCACATTAATCGATAATTTATGTGACCGTGACAGCCCTATGAAGGGAATGTGGCACATTGATAGATAATTTATGTACCCATAACAGCCCTATGAAGTGAATGTGGCACACTGACAGATAATTTATGTGACCGTGACAGGCCTATGAAGTGAATGTAGCACATTCATTGATAATTTATGACCCTGACAGCCCTGTGAAGTGAATATGGCACCTTCATCGATAATTTATGTGACCATGACAGCCCTATGAAGTGAATGTGGCACATTGACAGATAATTTATGTGATCATGACAGCTCTATGAAGGGAATGTGGCCATTGACAGATAATTTATGTGACCGTGACAGCCCTATGAAGTGAATGCGGTACATTGATAGATAATTTATGTGACCATGACTGCCCTATGAAGTGAATGTGGCACATTGACAAATAATTTATGTGACTGTGACAGCCCTATGAAGGGAATGTGGCACATTCATCGATAATTATGTGACCCTGACAGCCCTATGAAGGAAACGTGGCACATTAATCGATAATTATGTGACCCTGACAGCCCTATGAAGGGAATGTGGCACATTCATTGATAATTATGTGACCCTGACAGCCCTATGAAGTGAATGTGGCACATTGGCAGATAATTTATGTGACGCTGACAGCCCTATGAAGTGAATGTGGCACATTGATATATAATTTATGTGACCCTGACAGCCCTCTAAAGTGAATGTGGCACATTGACAGATAATTTATGTGACCATGACAGCCCTATGAAGGGAATGTGGCACATTGACAGATACTTTACGTGACCACAACAGCCCTATTAAGGGAATGTGGCACATTGATAGATATTATGTGACCCTGACAGCCCTATGAAGTGAATGTAGCAGATTGACAGATACTTTATGTGGCCATGACAGCCCTATGAAGTGAATGTAGCAGATTGACAGATACTTTATGTGGCCATGACAGCCCTATGAAGGGAATGTGGCAGATTGACAGATACTTTGTGTGACCACGACAGCCCTATTAAGAGAATGTGGCACATTGACAGATATTATGTGACCCTGACAGCCCTTTGAAGTGAATGTGGCACATTAATATATAATTTATGTGACCCTGACAGCCCTCTAAAGTGAATGTGGCACATTGACAGATAATTTATGTGACCATGACAGCCCTATGAAGGGAATGGGGCACATTCATCTATAATTTATGTGACCATGACAGCCCTATGAAGGGAATGTGGCACATTGGTCGATAATTTATGTTACCTTGACAGCCTTATGAAGGGAATGTGTCACATTGACAGATAATTTATGTGACCGTGACAGCCGTATGAAGTGAATGTGGCACATTGACAGATAATTGATGTGACCATGACAGCCCTATGAAGTGAATGTGGCAGATTGACAGATAATTTATGTGACCATGACAGCCCTATGAAGGGAATGTGGCACACTGACAGATAATTTATGTGACTGTGGCAGCCCTATGAAGTGAATATGGCAGATTGACCGATAATTTATGTGACCACGACAGCCGTATGAAGGGAATGTGGCAGATTGACAGATAATTTATGTGACCACGTCAGCCCTATGAAGGGAATGTGGCAGATTATTTATGTGACCACGACAGCCCTATGAAGGGAATGTGGCAGATTGACAGATAATGTATGTGACCCTGACAGCCCTATGAAGGGAATGTGTCAGACTGACAGATAATTTATGTGACCATGCCAACCCTAGGAAGGGAATTTGGAACATTGACAGATAAATTATGTGACAGTGACATTCCTATGAAGTGAATCTGACAAATTGACAGATTATTTATGTGACCACGACAGCCCTATGCAGGGAATGTGGCAGTTTGACAGATAATTTATGTGACCACTACAGGCCTATGAAGGGAATGTGGCAAACTGACAGATAATTTATGTGACCAGGACTGCCCTATGAAGGGAATGTGGCATATTACTCTTAGATGAGAAGGAAGCTAAAGGGAACATGTAGCCGCCTGGTGTGTATGACACATGAAATGTCTTTTGTTTACCAGTCCTGAAAGAAGTCTATAGTTATTTCTACAGTACAAAATATATGTTTTGTTATACACCTCCAAAACTTCACACACACACACACACACACACACACACACACACACACACACACACACACACTGTTCATTGGCGCAGATTTTTTTTTTTTTTCATTTTTGGATTGGATTATGTCCATGTTTAAGGCCAGTGTTGAGATTCTGTCAAGTGGTCAACACATCAAAAGGTAACTGACCAACCACATTTGGTCAAACAGGTACCTTTCAAAAATGAAAAAAAAGATAGAAAAACATTGCTTTTGCAGAGACAAGCATTACTGCACTCTCACACCCCTTGCTAATTGTATATAACAATTCTGCAATTGCATTAAATTGTGAAATGGCTGATTCCCCAAGCCTGACCATACACCAATGTCTACCCCAAAAATGTTATTTTGAATCACATGACTTTCAATGAATTTTACCATCTTTTCTTCTGTTTGATAAATTTTCTTTTGACAGCTTGTATGTAATCTATACACACACACACACACACACACACACACACACACACACACACACACACACACACACACACACACACACACACACACACACACACACACACACACACACACATGCACTCTGGACATCACGCATACCTCTAAGTACTCTCTCACACAAACACACCCACACACACACACACACACACACACACACGCACCCTCCCAACACTACCAGTCCATCAAACTCACTGGCACTTACCTCACCCATTGAAAACCATGCGTGAACATGAGGTTTTGCTGCATGAATTATTGAGGTCAGCATTAAGAATTTGCACAGCCAAGTGGTTTATAAAGCACTTAGTGCAGGCTTTTCCTGGGAAGACCTCATGCCTAATTCTTATAAGCCGCTCCCCCAGAATGCCATAGGTATTTGTATTAGGTCACAGAGACATCCCACCATGGTGCTGCACCTCTTTGAGGAAAATACTGCGGTAGGGGTATCAAATACTGTTTTAGGGCTATCATAGACTTGGAAATCGTTACTTCCAGTGGTAGGAAGGGCTCACCACTGATGGTATTCCCTTCTCAGTATTGGACTATGTGTGTGAACTGATGCATGCATCCAGTAATGGACTGATGTCACCTTCAAGACTGGCTCCCTGCCTTACACACTTTAATTGCTTCAACAGGATTTAGCTCTGTCACAAGTCTAAATGGGATAACATGGGTATCAGAAACTGAATGACAGTCTGATGAACAAAGAAGTCTAAGCACAAGATTCATGAAACACACACACACACACACACACACACACACACACACACACACACACACACAAAAAACCACACAGACAGACACACACACACACACACACACACACACACACACACACACACACACACACACACGCACACTCACTCACTCAGGCATGCACGTAAACACACTGAGACACACACACACACACACACACACACACACACACACACACACACACACACACACACACACACACACACACACACACACACACACACACACACACACACACACTGGACAGTACTCATACCTCTTTACACACACACACACACACACACACACACACACACACACACACACACACACATAAACACACTGAGACATGGCCACACACACACACACACACACACACACACACACACACACACACACACACACACACACACACACACACACACACACATATGCATACACACATATGCATCCCCAATACTACCTGTCCACTAATGTAAATCAGATACGAAGTATGAATGTTCATAGGACATTACTAGGCTAAGAGCTAAAGAGCCCTTGCAAGCCTAGCCAATATAATGTGATTTTACCAAATATATAGCCCATAGTGCAAGAGGATGGGATGGGTTTGTGCCTATACTTTGAGTATGTCACAGATTGCCCCTGTCCATAAAGGACATATGCACTACCCCACTTGTGAATTTGTGATTCCCTATCCATTGATCCAAATTGTGTTTGAAGAGGGCCAGGGAAGAGGTATTCTTAATGTGAATAGGAAGCCTGTTCCAAAGAATGGGCAATCTCTGAGGCAAATATCTGTCTGTCCAGCATGTTTTGTTTGAGTCACTGTCTAAGTTTAGATCCCTAGATCAAGTGACCCTCATGCTGTTTGACTTACGGATGTGTAGCAGCTTCATCAGGGTTGAATTTGTGAGTGCCTTGTAGATCAAGCATAGGTCACCACTTAACAGTCAGCAGGAGACAGAGTAAATGGATACAGCTTTTAATCTATCTGCATAGAACATGTCTTTTACACCCTGTATTTTCTTTGTGAGAAACCTCTGAGGTCACGCCACCTGCTTGTAGGTGCCTAGTCAAGTACATGCCAAATGGCACACTGTCTTCGATTTTTGGCCTAATGAGGGCTGCGTACAACAGGACTATAACCTCCTTAGATCAGAATGCCATACTTTTACTAATAAGTTGTGCCACAGAGAAGGACTTTCTCACCAGTGTGGACACATGGTGGTTAAAATTTAGTCTACTTTCTATCTGTGTACCTATATCTTTCACCTCTGAGTCCACTCTTAAGGGTGTGCTATTGATGTAATTTGTGAGGCTGTTTGACTTCTCAAAGGGTATGATAATGCATTTTTTTCACATTTAGTTTTAGGCCATGGTTCAGGCAGTAATCATTTGTTTGATCTAGACCTTCCTGAAGGATATCTACATCATTGGTAGATTCATTTATTGGCCACAGCTTGCAGTCATTGGCAAATGTTGTCATCCAGAGCCCTTCCACACTAGCCTTGACTTCAGAGAAGTACATTCCAAGCAGGAGTGGTCCCAGCACTGAGCTGTGTGGCCTCTTGCTGGATATGGATTCACTTACTTTAATCACGTGTCCTGCCCATGAACCATTTGGCTATCCATCTGGTGATGTAGGGATTTATGTCCAGCTTTGTGAGCTTATTTATAGCACCTGAGTGGGGAATTGTCAGGTGTTTTGGCCAGGTCAAGCTAGGTGGTATGTGCTGTTTTACCCTCATACATGGCCTTAGTGACTTTTTTAAAGAAATCCACCAGATTCAGTAGGCATGACCTGCCCTTAACAAAGACAATTTGGGTCATGTCCAGTGTTTGGAGCTTTCCAATGTCATTATTTATCAGGTCCGTGATTATTCTTTCTATGGCCTTACATTTAAGCCTAGTCAATCTTATGGATCTGTAATTTCCCAGGTCAATACATGGTCCCCCTTTATGCAGAGGAATGGGTCTATATCAGATAGTCGAAGTTCCGTAACTCCGAACACCTAATGGTCGAATCATTGTATTCAAAGTTACAGAACTTCAACTACAGAAAAAAAAAATAAAAATACAACATACAAAAAAATAAATTGTTGTAAGCAGGGGGCAAGCCCCCTGCACCCCCCACATGGGGGGCTGCACCCTTCACCCTTCGCTACTTAACTATACCAACTCTGAGATCACACCACATTGAAGTGAATGGAAACCTCCGCTTATGGAGATTTCCATTCACTCGCTCAAACTTTTACAAATTCGAACATATGGTCTCGACCATATGTGGTTCGAACTTGTAAAAGTTTGACTATGTGATAGGAACCCCAGAGGAATGACCATTACTGTCCTCCACTCTATTGGGACAAAGCCAGTCCAGAGACTGTGGTTAAACAAATATCCTGAAGAGTCTGATAAGTTCTGATTAAGCTGTTTATGAGCAACCTGGTATGTCATCAGGCCTCATTGAACCTGTGTTTTTAGCTTTACAGAGTGCAGCAACAACCTGTTCTTTGGTGATAATTGGCTTTGGAGTGGTGGAGGGTGTTTCTTGGTGGAGATCTGGGGTTGTTGGGAAGGTTAAGTTTCAGCTGAATTTGTCAGCCAGTAGATTTGCTGTATCTTCTGGCTGAGTATAGGTGATGTTATCTACAACTAATTCTGCACATTGTTGGGTGTCATGCTTAAGACTGCGGACACAGCTGAAAAATGTCTTATGGTTATCCGTAGCTTTGCAGGCTATTTTTACCTTAAAGTCTGCTTTCAGAGACTTGTCTAGTTTCCTGATCTACTTGTTAAGACTAATGAGGGACTTTTTGCTATGCTGTGCACATTTTCTTTTACTTTTTGACATTTTCTTTTACTTTTTGACAGGACTTTCTTTTATTGTACAATATGTAAATGCCAGTGGTTCACCAGTGTGGCTTCTTTTTATGGTTTGACCGAGGTTTATTTTGGCCTGGTACTACCATTTCTATACAGTTGCTTATATGGTTGTAGAGTGCTTTTGTGTATGCCTCTGAATACGTTTCATTGTTTTCTGGATCTGGGGAAGCTTGGAAACTAGCTAGGCAATCCCTTAATAAGGGGTAGTTTACTTTAGAGACATTCTTAAAGTTAAAACAGGTCACGGCAGCAAAAAGATCCAAAAGAACTTTTTAATGTGTTAGTGCTTTCGTCCACAAACAATTACCATGAACTTCTTAAGACACATTCAATAAAATAACCCCTTCCTTTAAATACATTTAAAAGTCACATGACAAAACCAATTACAATTAAGATCACTTCAGTACTTAAAGAACACATGAATTTTAAGCATAAAAAATAATTACATTTATATTCTAAAAAAATGTTTTATATATATATATGTATACTGTCAGGCTCCTGCTTTTCTAAAATCTTAACAACTAGCATGAAATAAATTTATATTGCTCTATCTTCTAGTTAAATTCTTCAATTTTAAGACACACACATAATAGAACATTGATAATTCAACCCAGGGGGGTTCTGTGCATTCAGCAATAATTGCCACCGTAGTTGTCTTTTCTCTAATTGTAGTGAAACATCCCCACTCCTATATCCTTGTAATACTTGTTCAAGCACTCTAAATTTAAAGCAATGGTCTGGATGTTCATTTAAATGTTTTACTAAGGCATTATTCTCTTTATTTTTACTTGTAGCATAAATATGCTCATAAATTCTATCCCTCACCCTACAGTTGGTTTTTCCGACATAAAACCCTAGGCACTTCTAACACTTAGCCAGGTAGACCACACTCTTTCAGTTACAATCAAATTTTCCTTTTGTACAAAACTGTAGGCTTTGTATATTATACTTCACTCCGATATCTATGTATTTACAGTAAGGGAATGCCCCACATATAAACATCCTTGGATTTGGTCTAATTATTTTTTCTTCTCTTTCTAAAATATTTTTTAGATTGGCACCTCTTTTGTACACAATATGAGGTCCCAATCCAAACTTTTTCTGCAGTTCAGGATTTTCCGTAAAAATGCACCAATTTTTATTTAGGATGATTTTTAATTTTATATGCATCCATAGAAAAAGTAGTGATCAAACTCACTCCAAAATTGTACCCTTTTTCATTATTAGTAGGGAAAATATTTTCACCATCAGTTTCAGAAATTTCAACACCAGACATAATTTTTCTTTCCTTTAGGATAGGCACAAAATAACCCTCTCACCTTTTTTTATACTTCTGAAATAACTTCTAATAGAAGATGTTCGGGATACCGTCTCCTTGTAAACATTTGCTTAAGTATATCACATTCCATAAGGAAATCAGACTCCAGGGTGGACATTCTGGCTGCCTGCATTAGTTGCCCCTTAACAACAGACTTCTTTTGAAAATAAGGGTAACGACTAGAAAAATGTAAGTAAGAATTAGAATATGTAGGTTTTCTAAAAATCTTTGCAATATAACATGGCCTACTATAATCTTTTATTAAATCTACCTCTAGATATGCTATTCTTTCTTTATGGAAATTAAATGTAAATTTCAGAAAGGAGGTTGTTGTATTCATATAGTCAACCATTCTAAGTGCTTCATCAATACCATTTATTACCATAAAGATATCGTCCAGAAATCTTGTATAATAAACTATTTTTGCCATTGTATTTGCATTATTAAATATATAGGTATGTTCCCAATGGGCCATGACTAGATTAGCAAAGCTGGCTCTGCAGGGGGACCCCATGGCCACTCCACTCTTTTGTAAATAATAAATTTTCTCAAACATGAAAAAGTTATTTTCCAAAACAATGTATAAAAGTTCTTCTACTAATCTTAACTCACTATTAGGGCTACCCTTTTCCAATAAAAAAATGATAATCCATTCTACTCCCAACTTTTGAGGGATCACCGTATATAAATCTTACATCTACAGTAAGAAAGTTATATATGGAATTGTATTCCATCTCATTCATATATTTTTAAAAAGCCTAAAAGTCTTTGCAGATCTGTTTCTCATTTGTTATATACTTCAAAATGTCATCAACAACCTTGGCACATGCATATGTTGCTGAATTGCGGCCATCTATTATAGGCCGTAATGGTGGATTAATTAGATTCTTATGCACTTTAGGTGTGCCAGAGATAATGGGTGTAATAGGGACTTTCATGATTAAATAATTAAACATTTCTTTATTTATCTGACCAGAAATAAATAAATAATCCATGTAAGTTTTAATTCTTTGATATGACCCATTCACTTCATTCAATGAAACAATCTCATAAATGTCTTCCGTCAGTAAATTGTTCATTCTTAATATATAATCTTCATTAGATATAAACACTAAACCCCTTCCCTTATCAAGTTTCATTACCCGTGTTCCAAGGTATTTTAACCTCATAAGTTTGTCTATTTCACTTTCAGTAAAGTAATAAAATTCATTTTTCTTTTTAAATGCTTTTAGTTCATTTCTTAAATCAATTTCACATATTTTTTTTAAACGTTAATACAATTGGGTTCAGGGGTGGGTTAAAAGTGCTAGGGACATACAGTTCGTTATTCGCTTTACAATTATTACTAAATAATAAATGCATATTTAGTTTATGAGTAAATAATTTCAAATCCAATAATACATTGGCAATACTAACTTTCCTAGAAGGGATAAAAGTAAGTCCCTTAGCTAGAATTTCAATTAGAGATTGTTCAATAACTAAATCAGTATAATTATATATATTAAAGTCACCTTGTAAGTTCTTCACCACAGATGGACTTCGACTTGTACAATCTATAGGGTTTGCGGGGCTATCGGGATTTCATTTCTTTTGAAAGTCCACATCATTAGAAACCAATATGGAAGTACCACGTTCCGCTCCCGTTAAAATATTCTCAATGACGTTTCCACAGTTAATACTATGGGTAGTGATAATTCTTTGTATCGCCTCCTGGTGTTCTTGTTGTTTCTCCATTGTTTGGTCCGTTTCCACTGTCCCCCTTGGTTCCTTTGGCCACTCGTTGAGGGATTCTGAAAATGTTGATTGTAATTACTATTATTAGTATTATCATTACTGTACTGATGGAGCCACTCACTCCTTCTAGGTTGGTTTATCTCTTCCTGGTGTTTGGCATCAACTCGATCATCATCTATGTCATCGACATCAGTGGGAGGTATGTTCATAGGGTTTGAAGAGGTTAAGCCAGTCACACTCATACGGGTGCCATTCACTGTAAAAGATTTATCATTTGCATTTCTCCTCTTGTTTACAGTCATCGGGAGTGAAAACGCTTGTCCATTATTATATTCTAACTGGTCTCTCTCAAGGTTTTTATTTTTTGTCATTTTATATTTAGCGATGAGCTCATTGATATTATTCCACACCCTGGTATATTCAAACTTATCGCACCCAAAATCAATGTTTGAATTTTATTTTCCAGGGTAAATAGTTGGAGATGGTAGGATGCTGCTCAGTGCCAGGCTCGTACCTGCTGGTATTATGGCATCATCCTTGGAGATGGTAGAATGCTGCTCGGTGCCAAGCTCGTACCTGCTGGTATTGCGGCATCATCCTTAGAGATGATAGGATGCGGCTCAGTGCTAGGCTTATACCTGCTGTTACTGTGACATCATCCTTGGAGATGGTAGGATGCTGCTCAGTGCCAGGCTCGTACCTGCTGGTATTGCAGCATCATCCTTGGAGATGGTAGGATGCTGCTCAGTGCCAGGCTCGTACCTGCTGGTATTATGGCATCATCCTTGGAGATGGTAGGATGCTGCTCAGTGCCAGGCTCATACCTGCTGGTATTATGGCATCATCCTTGGAGATGGTAGGATGCTGCTCAGTGCCAGGCTCGTACCTGCTGGTATTGTGGCATCATCCTTGGAGATGGTAGAATGCTGCTCGGTGCCAAGCTCGTACCTGCTGGTATTGCGGCATCATCCTTGGAGATGGTAGGATGCTGTTCAGTGCTAGGCTTGTACCTGCTGGTATTGTGGCATCATCCTTGGAGATGGTAGGATGCTGCTCAGTGCTAGGCTTATACCTGCTGTTACTGTGACATCATCCTTGGAGATGGTAGGATGCTGCTCAGTGCCAGGCTCGTACCTGCTGGTATTGTGGCATCATCCTTGGAGATGGTAGGATGCTGCTCAGTGCCAGGCTCGTACCTGCTGGTATTGTGGCATCATCCTTGGAGATGATAGGATGCTGCTCAGTGCCAGGCTCATACCTGCTGGTATTATGGCATCATCCTTGGAGATGGTAGGATGCTGCTCAGTGCCAGGCTCGTACCTGCTGGTATTGTGGCATCATCCTTGGAGATGATAGGATGCTGCTCAGTGCCAGGCTCATACCTGCTGGTATTGAGGCATCATCCTTGGAGATGGTAAGATGCTGCTCAGTGCTAGGCTCATACCTGCTGGTATTATGGCATCATCCTTGGAGATGGTAGGATGCTGCTCAGTGCCAGGCTCATACCTGCTGGTATTATGGCATCATCCTTGGAGATGGTAGGATGCTGCTCAGTGCCAGGCTCGTACCTGCTGGTATTGTGGCATCATCCTTGGAGATGGTAGGATGCTGCTCAGTGCCAGGCTCGTACCTGCTGGTATTGTGGCATCATCCTTGGAGATGATAGGATGCTGCTCAGTGCCAGGCTCATACCTGCTGGTATTATGGCATCATCCTTGGAGATGGTAGGATGCTGCTCAGTGCCAGGCTCGTACCTGCTGATATTGTGGCATCATCCTTGGAGATGATAGGATGCTGCTCAGTGCCAGGCTCATACCTGCTGGTATTGAGGCATCATCCTTAGAGATGGTAGGATGCTGCTCAGTGCTAGGCTCATATCTGCTGGTATTGTGATATCATCCGTGGAGATGGTAGGATGCTGCTCAGTGCCAGGCTCATACCTGCTGGTATTATGGCATCATCCTTGGAGATGGTAGGATGATGCTCATTGCCAGGCTCGTACCTGCTGGTATTGTGGCATCATTCTTGGAGATGGTAGGATGCTGCTCATTGCCAGGGTCACAACTGCTGGTATTGTGACGTCATTCTTGAGATGGTAGGATGCTGTTCAGTGCCAGGCTTATACCCGGTGGTATTGTGACATCATCCTTGGAGATGATAGGATGCTGCTCAGTGCCAGGCTCATACCTGCTGGTATTGAGGCATCATCCTTAGAGATGGTAGGATGCTGCTCAGTGCTAGGCTCATATCTGCTGGTATTGTGATATCATCCGTGGAGATGGTAGGATGCTGCTCAGTGCCAGGCTCATACCTGCTGGTATTATGGCTTCATCCTTGGAGATGGTAGGATGCTGTTCAGTGCCAGGCTCATACCTGCTGGTATTATGGCATCATCCTTGGAGATGGTAGGATGATGCTCATTGCCAGGCTCGTACCTGCTGGTATTGTGGCATCATTCTTGGAGATGGTAGGATGCTGCTCATTGCCAGGGTCACACCTGCTGGTATTGTGACGTCATTCTTGAGATGGTAGGATGCTGTTCAGTGCCAGGCTTATACCCGGTGGTATTGTGACATCATCCTTGGAGATGGTAGGATGCTGCTCAGTGCCAGGCTTGTACCTGCTGGTATTGTGACATCATCGTTGGAGATGGTAGGATGCTGCTCAGTGCCAGGCTCATACCTGCTGGTATTGTGACATAATTCTTGGAGATGGTAGGATTGCTGCTTAGTGCCATGCTTGTACCTGCTGGTATTGTGACGTCATCCTTGGAGATGGTAGGATGCTGCTCAGTGCCAGGCTCGTACCTGCTGGTATTGTGACGTTATCCTTGGAGATGGTAGGATGCTGCTCAGTGCCAGGCTTGTACCTGCTGGTATTGTGACATCATCCTTGGAGATGGTAGGATTGCTGCTCAGTGCCGGGCTTGTACCTGCTGGTATTGTGGCATCATCCTTGGAGATGGTAGGATGTTGCTCAGTGCCAGGCTCATACCTGCTGGTATTGTGGCATCATCCTTGGAGATGTAGGATGCTGCTTAGTGCCAGCATCTTACCAGATGGTATTGTGGTATCATCCTTGAAGATAGTAGAATGCTGCTCAGTGCAAGGCTCATACCTGCCTGTGACATATATTCTGAGACCTCAATCATGTCTGTCTTCATATAGTCCAAGGAGGTACATCTCATGTCATTCACACCCAAATGGACTGTGAGTGAGTCATACTAGTACTTGGGGGTAATTGACCTCAGGGCTTTCATGATCTGGCAGATTCTGGCCCCTTACAGACAACTAACTGTAACCTTCTGCTTATCCAGCCTAATTAGAGGGGGATCAGTGTGTCTCACAATGGAGTTTTATATGACCAAAATATTGGGTTGTATGGTTTTACACCTCACGGGCTTGACGGCTGAGACACAATAAGATGTGGCTTTATGTGTTGTGTTGGGAATTGTCTTGTTTGTGTACATTCAGAGTTTCTGAGGACTGTGCTTGAGGGGTCTATGTGTGTAATTCTTTATGGGTGCAGTGAGTGATGTGTCAGTTGCTGACAACCTGTTTGTTGCTTTGTGTGTATGTGAGAGTTTAGCCTCCAGTGTGAATGTGTAACTGCATCTCTCCCATATGAATGTGTAACTACATATCTGTGTAATGTGAATGTGGGACTACATCTGTGTTTAGTGTGAATGTGTAACTATATATCTGTGCAGTGTGAATGTGCAACAAAATCTCTCCCATGTCAATGTGTAACTACATCTGTGTGCAGTGTGAATGTGTAACTACATCGCTCCAGTGTGAATGTGTAACTACATCTGTGTACAGTGTGAATGTGTAACTACATCTCTCCAGTGACAATGTGTATCTACATCTCTGTGCAGTGTGAATATATAACTACATCTCTCCAGTGTCAATGTGTATATACATTTCTGTGCAGTGTGAATGTGTAACTACATCTCTCCAGCGTCACCGTGTAACTACATCTCTCTGCAGTTTGAACATATAACTACATCTCTCCAGTGTCACTAACTACATCTCTGTGCAGTGTGAATATGTAACTGCATCTCTCCAGTGTCAATGTGTAACTACATCTCTGTACAGTGTGAATGTGTAACTACATCTCTCCAGTATCAATGTTTAACTGTATCTCTGTGCAGTGTGAATGTGCAACTGCATTTCTCCAGTGTCAGTTTGTAACTACATCTGTGTGCAGTGTGAATGTGTAATGACATCTCTCCAGTGCCACTGTTTAACTGCATTTGGTGCAGTGTGAATGTGTAACTACATATCTGTGCAGTGTGAATGTGTAGCTACATCTCTCCAGTGCGAATGTGTACCTACATCTCTCTAGTGTCAATGTGTAACTACATCTGTGTGCAGTGTGAATGTGTAACTACATCTCTCTAGTGTCAATGTGTAATTATATCTCTGTGCAGTGTCAATGTTTGACTACATCTCTGTGCAGTGTGAATGTGTAACTACATCTCTCCAGTGTCAATGTATAACTACATCTCTGTGTGCAGTCTGAATGTGTAACTATATCTCTCCAGTGTCACTGTGTAACTATATCTCTGTGCAGTGTGAATATTTAACTACATCTTTGTACAGTGTGAATGTGTAACTACATATGTGTGCAGTATGAATGTGTAACTACATCTCTCCATTATCAATGAGTAAATACATGTCTGTGCAGTGGGAATGTGTTACTGCATCTATCCAGTGTCAATTTGTAACTACATCAATGTGCAGTGTGAATGTGTAACTACGTCTCTCCAGTGCCAATGTGTATCAACATCTCTGTGCAGTGTGAATATGTAACTACATCTCTCCAGTGTCAATGTGTATATACATCTCTGTGCAGTGTGAATGTGTAACTACATCTCTCCAACGTCACCATGTAACTACATCTCTCTGCAGTCTGAACATATAACTACATCTCTCCATTTTCACTAACTACATCTCTGTGCAGTGTGAATATGTAACTGTATCTCTCCAGTGTCAACATGTAACTAAATCTCTGTGCAGTGTGAATGTGTAACTACATCTCTCCAGTGTCAATGTTTAACTATATCTCTGTGCAATGTGAATGTGCAGCTGCATTTCTCCAGTGTCAGTTTGTAACTACATCTGTGTGCAGTGTGAATGTGTAACTCCATCTCTCCAGTGTCACTGTTTAACTACATTTCTGTGCAGTGTGAATGTGTAACTACATCTCTGTGCAGTGCAAATGTGTAACTACATCCCTCTAGTATCAGTGTGTAACTACATCTCTATGCAGTGTGAATGTGTAATGACATCTCTCCAGTGTCAATGTGTATCTATATCTTTGTGCAGTGTGAATGTGTAACTACATTTCTGTGCAGTGTGAATGTGCAACTATATCTCTCCAGTGTGAATGTGTACCTACATCTCTCTAGTGTCAATGTGTAACTACATCTGTGTGCAGTGTGAATGTGTAACTACATCTCTCCAGTGTCAATGTGTAATTATATCTCTGTGCAGTGTCAATGTGTGACTACATCTCTGTGCAGTGTGAATGTGTAACTACATCTCTCCAGTGTCAATGTATAACTACATCTCTGTGTGCAGTCTGAATGTGTAACTATATCTCTCCAGTGTCACTGTGTAACTATATCTCTGTGCAGTGTGAATATTTAACTACATCTTTGTACAGTGTGAATGTGTAACTACATATGTGTGCAGTATGAATGTGTAACTACATCTCTCCATTATCAATGAGTAAATACATCTCTGTGCAGTGGGAATGTGTTACTGCATCTATCCAGTGTCAATTTGTAACTACATCAATGTGCAGTGTGAATGTGTAACTACGTCTCTCCAGTGCCAATGTGTATCTACATCTCTGTGCAGTGTGAATATGTAACTACATCTCTCCAGTGTCAATGTGTATATACATCTCTGTGCAGTGTGAATGTGTAACTACATCTCTCCAACGTCACCATGTAACTACATCTCTCTGCAGTCTGAACATATAAGTACATCTCTCCATTGTCACTAACTACATCTCTGTGCAGTGTGAATATGTAACTGTATCTCTCCAGTGCCAACATGTAACTAAATCTCTGTGCAGTGTGAATGTGTAACTACATCTCTCCAGTGTCAATGTTTAACTATATCTCTGTGCAATGTGAATGTGCAGCTGCATTTCTCCAGTGTCAATTTGTAACTACATCTGTGTGCAGTGTGAATGTGTAACTCCATCTCTCCAGTGTCACTGTTTAACTACATTTCTGTGCAGTGTGAATGTGTAACTACATCTCTGTGCAGTGCAAATGTGTAACTACATCCCTCTAGTATCAGTGTGTAACTACATCTCTATGCAGTGTGAATGTGTAATGACATCTCTCCAGTGTCAATGTTTAACTATATCTCTGTGCAATGTGAATGTGCAGCTGCATTTCTCCAGTGTCAATTTGTAACTACATCTGTGTGCAGTGTGAATGTGTAACTCCATCTCTCCAGTGTCACTGTTTAACTACATTTCTGTGCAGTGTCAATGTGTATCTATATCTTTGTGCAGTGTGAATGTGTAACTACATTTCTGTGCAGTGTGAATGTGCAACTACATCTCTCCAGTGTGAATGTGTACCTACATCTCTCTAGTGTCAATGTGTAACTACATCTGTGTGCAATGTGAATGTGTAACTACATCTCACCAGTGTCAATGTGTAAATATATCTCTGTGCAGTGTCTATGTGTAACTACATCTCTGTGCAGTCTGAATGTGTGACTACATCTCTTCAGTGTCAATGTATAACTACATCTCTGTGTGCGGTCTGAATGTGTAACTACATCTATCCAGTGTCACTGTGTAACTATATCTCTGTGCACTGTGAATATTTAAATACATCTTTGTACAGTGTGAATGTGTAAATACATGTGTGCAGTATGAATGTGTAACTACATCTCTCCAGTATCAATGAGTATCTACATCTCTGTGCAGTGGGAATGTGTTACTGCATCTATCCAGTGTCAGTTTGTAACTACATCAATGTGCAGTGCGAATGTGTAACTACATCTGTGAGCAGTGTGAATGTGTAACTTCACCTCTCCATTGTCAATGCATAACTACATCTCTATGCAGTGAGAATCTGCAACTACATCTCTCCACTGTCAATGTGTGACTACATCTCTGTGCAGTGTGAATGTGTCACTACATCTACGTGCAGTGTGGATGTGTAACTATGGCTCTCCAGTGTCAATGTGTTACTACATCTGTGTTCACTGTGAATGTGTAACTACATCTCTCCAGTATGAATTTGTAACTACATATCTCCAGTGCCAATGTGTAACTGCATCTCTGTGCAGTGTGAATGTGTAACTACATCTTTCCAGTGTCAATGTCTAACTACATCTCTGTGCATTATAAATTGACACTGTATCTGCAACCATGTGCAGTCTGAATGCGTAACATTTCTCCAGTGTCACTGTATAACTACATCTCTGTGCAGTGTGAATGTGTAACTAAATCTTGCAGTGTCAATGTATAAGTACATCTCTGTGCATTCACACTGCACACTGATGTAGTTGCAATTTGACACTGGAGAGATGCAGTAACACATTCACTTAATAAAATAAAATAAAATAAACAATGTAAATGTGTAACTACATCTCTCCAGTGTAAGTGTGTAACTACATATGTGTGCAGTACGAATATGTAACTACATCTCTCCAATGTCAATGTGTAACTATATCTGAGTGCAGTGTGAATGTATAACTACATCTCTGTCCAGTGTGAATGTGTAATTGCATCTCTCCAGTGTCAATGTGCAACTATATCTCTGTGCAGTGTGAATGTGTAACCACATCTCTGTCCAGTGTGAATGTATAACTGCATCTCTCCAGTGTGAATGTGTAACTACATCTCTGTGTAGTGTAAATGTGAACTACATCTCTGTGCAGTGTGAATGTGTAACTATATGTCTGTGCAGTGTGAATGTCTAACTATATCTCTTCAGTACTAATGTGTAACTGCATCTCTCCAGTGTCAGTGTGTATCTACATCTCTGTACAGTGTGAATGTGTAACTACTTCTCTCTAGTGTCAATGTTTAACTATATCTCAGTGCAGTGTGAATGTGTAACTACATGTCTCCAATGTCAATGTGTAACTACATCTGTCTGCAGTGTGAATGTGTTGCTACATCTCTCCAGTGTCAATGGGTAACTACCTCTGTGTGCAGCATCAATGTGTAACTACTTCTCTCCAGTATGAATGTGTAACTAAATGTCTCCAGTGTCAGTGTAACTACCTCTGTGTTATGTGAATGTGTAACTACATCTCAACAGTGTCAATGTGTAACTACGTCAGTGTGCAGTCTGAATATGTAACTACATCTGTCCTGTGTCAATGTGCAACTGCATTTGTGTGCAGTGTGAATGTGTAACTACATCTCTCCAGTTTGAATGTGTAACTATATCTCTGTGCAGTGTGAATGTGTAACTGCATTTTTCCAGTGTCAATGTGTAACTACATCTATTTGCAATGTGAATGTGTAACTACATCTCTCTAGTGTCAATGTGTAACTACATCTCCGTGCAGTGTGAATGTGTAACTACATCTCTCCAGTGTCAATGTGTAACTATATCTCTGCAGGGTGAATGTGTAACTACATCTCTGTGCAGTGTGAATGTGTAACTACATCTCTCCAGTATTGATGTGTAACTACATCTCTGTGCAGTATGAATGTATAACTACATCTCTCCAGTGTCAATGTGTAACTACATCTGTGTGCAGTACAAATGTGTAACTACATCTCTGTGCAGTGTAAATGTGTAACTACATCTCTGTCCAGTGTGAATGTATATCTGCATCTCTCAAATGTCAATGTGTAACTACATCTCTGTGCAGTGTGTATGTGTAACTACGTCTGTGTGCAGTGTGAATGTATAACTGCATATCTCCAGTGTGAATGTGTAAGTATATATCTGTGCAGTGTGAATGAGTAACTACAACTCTGTGCAGTGTGAATGTATAACTATCTCTTCAGTACTAATGTGTAATTACATCTCTCCAGTGTCAATATGTATCTACATCTTTGTGCAGTGTGAATGTGTATCTACTTCTCTCCAGTGTCAATCAGTAACTACACCTCTGTGCAGTGTGAATTTGTAACTACATCTGTACAGTGTCAATTTGTAACTACGTCTATATGCGGTGAGAATGTGTAACTACATATATCCAGTGTGAATGTGTAAGTATATCTCTGTGCAGTGTGACTGAGTAACTACATCTCTCCAGTGTGAATGTGTAACTACATCTATGTGCTGTTTGAATGTGTAATATCTATCCAGTGTCAATGTGTAACAACATCTCTCCAGTGTCACTGTGTAACTACATCTCTGCAGTGGGAATGAGTAACTATGTTTATCCAGTGTTAATGTGTAACTACATTTGTGTGCAGTGTTAATGTGTAACTAAATCTCACCAGTGTAAATGTATAACTACATCTCTGTGAAGTAAACGTGTGTAACTGCATCTCTATAGTGGCAATGTGTAACTACATCTGTGTGCAGTGTGAATGTTTAACTACATCTTAACAGTGTCAATGTGTAACTACATCAGTGTGCAATCTGAATGTGTAACTACAGCTATCATGTGTCAATGTGCAACTGCATTTGTGTGCAATGTGAATGTGTAACTACATCTCTCCAGTTTGAATGTGTAACTATATCTCTGTGCAGTGTGAATGTGTAACTACATCTTTCCAGTGTCAATGTGTAACTACATCTATTTGCAATGTGAATGTGTAACTATATCTCTCTAGTGTCAATGTGTAACTACATCTCTGTGCAGTGTGAATGTGTGACTACATATTTCCGCTGTGAATGTGTAAGTATATCTCTGTGCAGTGTGAACATGTAACTACATCTCTGTGTAATGTGAATTTGTAACTATATCCTTCCAGTGTGGATGTGTAACTACATCTATGTGCAGTTTGACTATGTAATATTAATCCAGTGTCAATGTGTAACTACATCTCTGTGCAGTGTGAATGTGTAACTAAATCTGTGTGCAGTGTGAATATGTAACTGAATCTCTCCATTGCCAATGGGTAACTACATCTCTGTGCAGTGTGAATGTGTAACTACATCTGTGTGCAGTGTGAATGTATAACAACATCTTTTTAGTGTCAGTGTGTAACTACATCTGTGTGCGGTGTGAATATATAACTAAATCTCTGTGCAGTGTGAATGTGTAACTACATCTCTTCAGTGACACTGTGTAACTACATCTGTGTGCAGTGTGAATGTGTAACTGCATCTGTTTAGTGGGAATGTGTAACTACATCTTGCCAGTGGGAATGTGTAACTAAAGCTTTCCAGTGTGAATGTGTAACTATAGCTCGGTGCAGCATGAATGTGCAACTACATCTTTCCAGTGTGAATGTGTAACTACATCTATGTGCAGTGTGAATGTATAACTACATCTCTCCAGTGTCAATGTGTAAATACATCTCTGTGCAGTGTGAATTTATAACTACATCCCTCCCGTGTCATTGTGTAACTATATCTGTTTGCAGTGTTAATGTGTAACTACATGTCTATGCAGTGTGAATGTGTAACTAAGTCTGTGTGCAGTGTGCATGTGTAATTGCATCTCTTCAGTGCAAATGTATAACTATATCTGTGCAATGTGAATGTGTAACAACATCTCTGTGCAGTGTGACTGTGTAACTACATCTCTCCAGTGTGATTGTGTAACCAAATCTGTGTGCAGTGTGAATTTGTAACTACATCTCTGTACAGTGTAATGTGTAACTACATCTCTCCAGTGCCAATGTGCAACTACAGCTCTGTGTAGTGTGAATGTGTAACTACATCTGTGTGCAGTGTGAATGTGTAACTGCATCCCTTCAGTATTAATGTGTAACTAAATGTCTCCAGTGTCAATGTGTAACTACTTCTCTGTGCAGTGTCAATGTGTAACTACATCTCAACAGTGTCAATGTGTAACTACATCTGTGTGCAGTCTGAATGTGTAACTGCATCTCTCCAGTGTGAATGTGTAACTATATCTCCATGCAGTGTGAATGTGTAACTAATCTCTCCAGTGACAATGTGTAACTACATCTGTGTGCATTGTGAATGTGTAACTACAGCTCTTCAGTGTCAATGTGTAACTACATCTCTGTGCAGTGTAAATGTGCAACTACATCTCTCCAGTGTCACTGTGTAACTAAATCTTTGTGCAGTGTGCGTGTAACTACATGTCTCCATTGTCAATGTGCAGCTATATCTCTGTGCAGTCTGAATGTGTAACCACATCTCTCTCCACATCTCTCTGTGCAGTGTAAATGCTTAACTACATCTCTATCCAGTGTGAATGTGTAACTACATCTCTGTGTAGTGTGAATGTGAACTACATCTCTGTGCAGTGTGAATGTGTAACTATATGTCTGTGCAGTGTGAATGTGTAACTATATGTCTGTGCAGTGTGAATGTCTAAGTACATCTCATCAGTGCTAATGTGTAACTGCATCTCTCTGGTGTCAATGTGTATATACATCTCTGTACAGTGTGAATGTGTAACTACTTCTCTCCAGTGTCAATGTGTAACTATATCCCTGTGCAGTGTGAATGCGTAACCACATCTCTTCCAGTGTCACTGAATAACTACACCTCTGTGCATTGTGAATGTGTAACTACATGTATCCAGTGTTAATGTGTAACTACATCTGTGTGCAATGTGAATGTGTTACTGCATCTCTCCAGTGTCAACAGGTAACTACCTCTGTGTGCAGCATCAATGTGTAACTACATCTCTCCAGTATGAATGTGTAACTATATCTCTGTGCAGTGTGAATGTGAAACTACATCTCTCCACTGTCACTGAATAACTACATCTCTAAGCAGTGTGAATGGGTAACTACATCATTCCAGGGTCAATGTGTAACTTCCATCTGTGTGCAGTGTGAATGTGTAGCTGCATCTCTTCAGTGTGACTGTGTAACTACATCTCTCCAGTGTGAATGTGTAACTAAATGTCTCCAATGTCAATGTGTAACTGCCTCTTTGTGCAGTGTGAATGTGTAACTATATCTCAACAGTGTCAGTGTGTAACTACATCTGTGTGCAGTGTGAATGAGTAACTTCATCTCTACTGTGTCAATATGGAACTACATTTGTGTGCAGTGTGAATGTGTAACTATATCTCTGTTCAGTGGGAATGTGTAACTACATCTCTCCAGTGTCAATGTGTAACTACATCTAGTTGCAGTGTGAATGTGTAACTACATTTATCCAGTGTCAATGTGTAACTACATCTCTGTACAGTGTGAATGTGTAACTACATCTCTCCAGCGTCACTGTGTAACTACATCTCTGTGCAGTGTGTGTAACTACATCTCTCAATTGTCAATGTGCAACTATATATCTGTGCAGTGTGAATGTGTAACCACATCTCTGTCCAGTGTGAATGTGTAACTGCATCTCTCCAGTATGAATGTGTAACTACATCTCTGTGCAGTGTAAATGCTTAACTACATATCCATGCAGTGTGAATGTGTAACCATATGTCTGTGTAGTGTGAATGTCTAAGTGCATCTCTTCAGTACTAATGTGTAACTGCATCTCTCCAGTGCAGATGTGTATTGACATCTTTGTACAGTGTGAATGTGTAACTACATCTCTCCAGTGTCAATGTGTAACTATATCTCTGTGCAGTGTGAATGTGTAACTACATCTCTCCAGTGTCACTACATAACTACATCTCTGTGCATTGTGAATGTGTAACTATGTCTCCAATGTCGATGTGTAACTACATCTATGTGCAATGTGAATATGTTACTACATTTCTCCAGTGTCAGTGTGTAACAATATCTCTGTGCAGTGTGAATGAGAAACCATCTCTCAGGTGTCGCTGCATAACTACATCTCTGTGCCGTGTGAATGTGTAACTACATCTTTCCAGTATCAATGTGTAACTTCCATCTGTGTGCAGTGTGAATGTGTAACTGCATCTCTTCAGTGTGAATGTGTAACTGCATCTCTGCAGTGTGAATGTATAACTAAATGTCTCCATTGTCAATGTGTAACTACCTCTCTGTGCAGCATGAATGTGTAACTACATCTCAACAGGGTCTATGTGTAACTACCTCTCTGTGCAGTGTGAATGTGTAACTACATCTCTCCAGTGTCAATGTGTAACTACATCTATTTGCAATGTGAATGTGTAACTTCATCTCTATGGTGTCAATGTCTAACTACATCTCTGTGCAGTATGAACGTGTAACTACATCTCTCCAGTGTCAATGTGTAACTACATATGTGTACAGTGTGAATGTGTAACTACATCTCTCCAATGTCAATGTGTAACTATATCTCTGCAGGGTGAATGTGTAACTACATGTCTGTGCAGTGTGAATGTGTTACTACATCTCTCCAGTGTTGATGTGTCACTACATCTCTGTGCTGTATGAATGTATATTTACATCTCTCCAGTGTCAATGTGTAACTACATCTATTTGCAATGTGAATGTGTAACTACATCTGTCTAGTGTCAATGTGTAAGTACATCTCTGTGCAGAGTAAATATGTAACTAAATTGCTACAGTGTCAATGTGTAACTACATATGTGCACAGTGTGAATTTGTAACTACATCTCTCCAGTGTCAATGTGTAACTACATCTGTGTGCAGTACAAATTTGTAACTACATTTCTGTGCAGTGTAAATGTGTAACTACATCTCTGTCCAGTCTGAATCTATATCTACATCTCTCCAGTGTCAATTTGTAACTACATCTCTGTGCAGTGTGAATGTGTAACTACATATCTGTCAGTGTGAATGTGTAACCATGTCTGTGTGCAGTGTGAATGTGTAGCTATATCTCTTCAGTACTAATGTGTAACTACATCTCTCCAGTTTCGATATGTATATACATCTCTGTGCAGTGTGAATGTGCATCTACTTCTCTCCAGTGTCAATGTGTAACTACATCTCTGTGCAGTGTGAATTTGTAACTCCATCTCTACAGTGTCAATGTGCAACTACGTCTGTGTGCAGTGAGAATGTGTAACTACATATATCCAGTGTGAATGTGTAAGTATATCTATGTGCAGTGTGAATGAATAACTACAATTCTGTGTAGTGAGAATATGTAACTACATCTCTCCAGTGTGAATGCATAACTACATCTATGTACAGTTTGAATGTGTAATATCTATCCAGTGTCAATGTGTAACTACAGCTCTGTGTAGTGTGAATATGTAACTACATCTCTGTGCAGTGTGAATGTGTAACTGCATCTCTTCCGTATTAATGTGTAACTATATCTCTTCAGTGTTGATTTGTATCTACATTTCCATGCAGTGTAAATGTGTAACTAATCTCTCCAGTGTCAATGTGTAACTACATCTCTCCAGTGTCACTGTGTAACTACATCTTTGTGCAATATGTGTGTAACTACATCTCAACATTGTCAATGTGCAACTATATCTCTGTGCAGTGTGAATGTGTATCCATATCTCTGTCCAGTGTAAATGTGTAACTGCATCTCTCCAGTTTGAATGTGTAACTACATCTCTGCGCAGTGTAAATCCATAACTACATCTCTGTGTAGTGTAAATGTATATCTACATCTCACCAGTGTCAGTGTAGCTACACCTCTATGTAGTGTGAATGCGAGCTACATCTCTGTGCAGTGTGAATGTGCAACTATATGTCTGTGCACTGCGAACATCTAACAACAACTCTTCAGTACTAATGTGTAACTGCATCTCTCCAGTGTCAATGTGTATTTACAACTCTGTACAGTGTGAATGTGTAACTACTTCTCCAGTGTTAATGTGTAACTACATTGGTGTGCAATGTCAATGTGTTACTACATCTCTCCAGTATGAATGCATAACTTTATCTCTGTGCATTCTAAATGTGCAACTACATTTCTGTCCAGTGTGAATGTATATCTACATCACTCCAGAGACAATGTGTAACTACATCTCCGTGTAGTGTGAATGTGTAACTACATATCTGTTAGTGTGAATGTGTAACCATGTCTATGCACATTGTGAATGTGTAACTATATCTCTTCAGTACTAATGTGTAACTCCATCTCTCCAGTGTCAATATGTATCTACATTTCTGTGCCGTGTGAATGGGTATCTACTTCTTTCCAGTGTCAATCTGTAACTACATCTCTGTGCAGTGTAAATTTGTAACTACATCTCTACAGTGTCAATATGTAACTACCTCGGTGTTCAGTGAGGATGTTTAACTTCATATCTGCAGTGTGAATGTGTAAGGATATCTTTGCAATGTGAATGAGTAACTACAACTCTGTGCAGTGTGAATGTGTAACTACATCTATGTGCAGTTTGGATGTGCAGTATCTATCCAGTTTCATTGTGTAACTACATCTCTCCAGTGTCAATGTTTAACTACAGCTCTGTGTAGTGTGAATGTGTAACTACATCTGTGTGCAGTGTGAATGTGTAACTGCACCTCTTCAGTATTAATGTGTCACTATATCTCTTCAGTGTCAATTTGTATCTACATCTCAGTGCAGTGTGAAATGTGTAACTAATCTCTCCAGTGTCAATGTGTAACTACATCTGTGTGCTTTGTGAATGTGTAACTACATCTCTACAGTGTCACTGTGTAACTGCTTCTCTATGCATTGTGAATGTATAACAACATCTCTGTGCAGGGTGTGTGTAACTGCATCTCTCCATTGTGAATATGCAACTATATCTCTGAGCAGTGTGAATGTGTAACCACATCTCTGTCCAGTGTGAATGTGTAACTGCATCTCTTCAGTGTGAATGTGTAACTACATCTCTGTGCAGTGTAAATGAATAACTACATCTCCGTGCAGTGTGAAATTATAACTACATCTTTCCGGTGTCAGTGTAGCTACATCTCCTTGTAGTGCGAATGTGAACTACATCTCTGTGCAGTGTGAATTTGTAACTATATGTCTGTGTAGTCTGAATCTCTAAGTACATCTCTTCAGTACTAATGTGTAACTGCATCTATCCAGTGTCAATGTGTATCTACATCTCTGTACAGTGTGGATTTGTAACTGCATCTGTCAGGTGTCAATGTGTATCTACTTCTCTGTGCAGTGTGAATGTGTAACAACATATCTCTAGTGTCAGATAAAGTTAGTGTGAATGTGTAACTACTTCTCTCCAGAGATAATGTGTAACTATATCTCTGTGAAGTTTGAATATGTAACTACATCTCTCCAGTGTCACTGCATAACTACATCTCTGTGCAGTGTGACTGTGTAACTACATGTCTCCAGTGTCAATGTGTAACTACATCTGTGTGCAATGTGAATGTGTTACTACATCTCTCCAGTGTCAATGGGCAACTACCTCTGTGTGCACTATCAATGTGTAACTACATCCCTCCAGTATGAATGGGTAACTATATCTCTGTGCAGTGTAAATGTGTAACTACTTCTTTCCAGTGTCACTGCATAACTACATCTCCGTGCAGTGTGAATGTATAACTACATCTCCCCAGTGTCAGTGTAGCTACTTCTCTTTGTAATGTGAATGTGAACTACATCTCTGTGCAGTGTGAATGTGTAACTATACGTCTGTGTAGTGTGAATGTCTAAGTACAGCTCTTCAGTGCTAATGTTTAACTGCAGCTATCCAGTGTCAATGTGTATCTACATCTCTGTACAGTATGAATGCGTAACTGCATCTCTCCAGTGTCAATGTGTATCTATGTCTCTGTGCAGTGTGAATGTGTAACAACATCTCTTACTGTCAGATGAAGTTACAGTGTGAATGTGTAACTACTTCTCTCCAGAGTCAATGTGTAACTATATCTCTGTGAAGTGTGAATGTGTAGCTACATCTCTCCAGTGTCACTGCATAACTACATCTTTGTGCAGTGTGAATGTGTAAATACATGTCTCCAGTGTCAATGTGTAACTACATATGTGTGCAGTGTGAATGTGTAACTGCATATCTTCAGTGTGAATGTGTAACTACATCTCTCCAGTGTGAATGTGTAAGTATATCTCTGTGCAGTGTGAATGTATAACTACATCTCTGTGCAGTGAGAGTGTGTAACTACATCTCTATAGTGTCAATGTGTAATCACATCTGTGTGCAGTGTTAATGCGTAACTACATCTCACCAGTGTGAATGTGTAAGCATATCTCTGTGCAGTGTGAATGTATAACTACATCTCTGTGCAGTGAGAGTGTGTAACTACATCTCTATGGTGTCAATGTGTAACTACATATGTGTGCAGTGTGAATGTGTTACTACATATCTCCACTGTGAATGTGTAGGTATATCTCTGTGCAGTGTGAATGTGTAACTACATCTCTGTGCAGTGTGAATGTATAACTACATTTATGTACAATTTGATTATTTAATATATATCCAGTGTCAATGTGTAACTACATCTCTGTGCAGTGTGACTGTATAACAACATCTCTCCAGTGTCAGTGTGTAACTACATCTGTGTGCACTGTGAATGTATAACTACATTTCTGTGCAGTGTGAATGTGTAACTACATTTCTGTGCAGTGTGAATGTGTAACTACATCTTTCCAGTGTCAATTTGTTACGACATCTCTGTGCAGTGTGAATGTGTAACTACATCTGTGTGCAGTGTGAATGTGTAACTGCATCTCTTCTGTGAGAATGTGTAACTACATCTATGTGCAGTGTGAATGTGTAACTACATCTCTCCAGTGTCAATGTATTACTACTTCTCTGTGCAGAGTGAATGTATATCTACATCCCTGCAGTGTCATTGTGTAACTACATGTTTGCAGTGTGAATGTGTAACCACATCTCTGTGCAGTGTGAATGTGTATCTACATCTGTGTCCGTGTGCATGTGTAACTGCATCTCTTCAGTGTGAATGTGTAACTATATGTGTGCAGTTTGAATGTGTAACTACATCTCTGTGTAGTGTGAATGTGTAATTACATCTCTCCAGTGTGATTGTGTAACTACATTGGTTTGCAGTGTGAATGTATAACTACATCTCTCCAGTATTACTGTGTAACTACATCTTTGTGCAGTGTGATTTTGTAACTACATTTCTGTGCAGTGTAATGTGCAACTAGATCTCTACAGTGTCAGTGTGTAATTACAGCTCTGTGTAGTGTGAATGTGTAACTACATCTGTGTGCACTGTGAATGGGTAACTGCATCTCTTCAGTATTAATGTGTAACTATATCTCTTCAGTGTCAATTTGTATCTACATATCTCTGCAGTGTGAATGTATGATTAATCTCTCCAGTGTCAATGTTTAACTACATCTGTGTGCATTGTGAATGTGTAACTACATCTCTCCAGTGTCACTGTGTAACTACATCTCTGTGCAGTGTGAATGTGTAACATCTTTCTAGTGTCAATATATAACTACATCTCTGTGCATTGTGAGTGTGTAACTACATCTCTCCAGTGTCACTTTGTAACTACATCTCTGTGCAGTGTGTGTGTGTGTGTGTAACTACATCTCTCCATTGTCAATGTGTAACTACATCTGTGTAGAGTGTGAATGTGTAAATACATCTTTCCAGTGTCAATGGGTAACTACCTCTGTGTGCAGCATCAATGTGAAACTACATCTCTCCAGTGTTAATGTGTTACTTTCATCTGTGTGCAGTGTGAATGTGTAACTGCATTTCTTCAGTGTGAATGTGTAACTACATCTCTCCAGTGTCAATGTGTAACTAAATGTCTCCAGTGTCAATGTGTAACTACCTCTCTGGGCCATGTGAATGTGTAACTACACCTCAACACTGTCAATGTGTAACTACATCTGTGTGCAGTCTTGAGTGTGTAACTACATCTCTCCTTTGTCAATGTGTAACTACATTTGTGTGCAGTGTAAATGTGTAACTACATCTCTCCAGTGTGAATGTGTAACTATATCTCTGTACAGTGTGAATATGTAACTACATCTCTCCAGTGTCGATGTGTAACTACATCTATTTGCAATGTGAATGTGTAACTACATCTCTCTTGTGTCAATGTGTAACTACATCTCTGTGCAGTGTGAATGTGTAACTACATCTCTACAGTGTCAATGTGTAACTACATATGTGTACAGTGTGAATGTGTACTACATCTCTCCAATGTCAATGTGTAACTATACCTCTACAAGGTGAAAGTGTAACTACATCTCTGTGCAGTGTGAATGTGTAACTACATCTCTCCAGTGTTGATGTGTAACTACATCTCTGTGCAGTATGAATGTATAACTACATCTCTCCAGTGTTGATGTGTAACTACATCTGTGTGCAGTATGAATGTGTAACTACATCTCTGTGCAGTGTAAATGTGTAACTACATCTCTGTCCTGTCTGGTATCTACATCTCACCAGTGTCAATTTGTAAGTACATCTCTGTGCACTGTGAATGTTTAACTACATATCTGTCAGTGAGAATGTGTAACCATGTCTGTGTGCAGTGTGAATGTGTCACTATATCTTTTCAGTACTAAAGTGTAACTACATCTCTCCAATGTCAATATTTGTCTACATCTCTGTGCCATGTAAATGTGTATCTACTTCTCTCCAGTGTCACTCTGTAACTACATGTCTGTGCAGCGTGAATTTGTAACTACATCTCTACAGTGTCAATGTGTAACTACGCCTGTGTGCAGTGAGAATGTGTAACTACATATCCATATCTCCAGTGTGAATGTGTAAGTATATCTCTGTGCAGTGTGAATGAGTAACTACAACTCTGAGCAGTGTGAATGTGTTAATACTTCTCTCCAGTGTGAATGTGTAACTACATCTATGTGCAGTTTGAATGTGTAATATCTATCCCGTGTCAATGTGTAACTACATCTCTCCAGTGTCAATGTGTAACTACAGCTCTGTGTAGTGTGAATGTGTAACTAAATCTGTGTGCAGTGTGAATGTGTAATTGCATCTCTTCCGTATTAATGTGTAACTGTATCTCTTCAGTGTCGATTTGTATCTACACCTCCATGCAGTGTAAATGTGTAACGTACTAATCTCTCCAGTGTCAATGTGTAACTACATCTGTGTGCATTGTGAATGTGTAACTTCATCTCTCCAGTATCACTGTGTAACTACATCTCTGTGCAGTGTGAATGTGTAACAACATCTCTCTAGTGTCAATGTGTAACCACATCTCTGTGCAGTGTGTGTGTGTAACTACATCTCTCCATTGTCAATGTGCAACTATATCTCTGTGTAGTGTGAATGTCTAACCACATCTCTGTCCAGTGTGAATGCGTAATTGCATCTTTCCAGTGTGAATGTGTAACTACATCTCTGTGCAGTGTAAATGCGTAACTACATCTCTGTGCAGTGTGAATGTATAACTACATCTCTCCAGTGTCAGTGTAGCTACATCTCTGTGTAGTGTGAATGTGAACTACATCTCTGTGCAGTGTCAATGTCTAACAACATCTCTTCAGTACTAATGTGTAACTGCATCTCTCCAGTGTCAATGTGTATCTACATCTCTGTACAGTGTGAATGTATAACTACTACTCTCCAGTGACAATGTGTAACTGTATCTCTGTGCAGTGTGAATGTGTAACTACATCTCTCCAGTGTCACTGCATAACTACATCTCTGTGCAGTGTGAATGTGTAACTACATGTCTCCAGTGTCAATGTGAAACTACATCTGTGTGAAATGTGAATGTGTTACTACATATCTCCAATGTCAATGGGTATCTACCTCTGTGTGCAGCATTAATGTGAAACTACATCTCTCCAGTACGAATGCTTAACTTTATCTCTGTGCAGTGTAAATGTGTAACTACATCTCTGTGCAGTGTGAATGTGTATCTACTTCTCTCCAGTGTCAATCTATAACTACATTTCTGTGCAGTGTGAATTTGTAACTACATCTCTATAGTGTCAATATGTAACTACATATGTGTGCAGTGAGAATGTGTAACTACATATCTCCAGTGTGAATGTGTAAGTATATCTCTGTGCAGTGTGAATGAGTAACTACAACTATGTGCCGTGTGAATGTGTAACTTCATCTCTCCAGTATGAATGGGTAACTACATCTATGTGCAGTTTGAATGTGTAATGTCTATCCAGTGTCAATGTGTAACTACATCTCTCCAGTGTCAATGTGTAACTACAGCTCTGTGTAGTGTGAATGTGTAATTACATCTGTGTGCAGTGTGAATGAGTAACTGCATCTCTTCAGTATTAATGTGTAACTATATGTCTTCAGTGTCAATTTGTATCTACATCTCCGTGCAGTGTGAGTGTGTAACTAATCTTTCCAGTGTCAATGTGTAACTACATCTGTGCGCATTGTGAATGTGTAACTACATCTCTCCAGTGTCAGTGTATAACTACATCTCTGTGCAGTGTGAATATGTAACATCTGTCTAGTGTCAATGTGTAACTACATCTCTGTGCAGTGTGAATGTGTAACTGCATCTCTCCAGTGTCACTGTGTAACTACATCTCTGTGCAGCATGTGTGTAACTACATCTCTCCATTGTCAATGTGCAACTATATCTTTGTGCAGTGTGAATGTGTAAATACATCTCTGAACAGTGTGAATGTGTAACTGTATCTCTCCAGTGTGAATGTGTAACTACATCTCTGTGCAGTGTAAATGCATAACTGTATTTCCATGCAGTCTGAATATATAACTACATCTCTCCAGTGTCAGTGTAGCTACATCTCTGTGTAGTGTGAATGTGAGCTACATCTCTGTGCAGTGTGAATGTGTAACTACATCTCTCCATTTCCACTGCATAACTACATCTCTGTGCAGTGTCAATGTGTAACTACATGTCCCCAGTTTCAATGTATAACTACATCTTTGTGCAATGTGAATGTGTTACTACATCTCTGCAGTGTCATTGGGTATCTACCTCTGTGTGCAGCATCAATGCGAAACTACATCTCTCCAGTATGAATGCTTAACTTTATCTCTGTGCAGTGTGAATGTGTAACTACATCTTTCCAGTGTCAATGTGCAACTTCCATCTGTGTGCAGTGTGAATGTGTAACTGCATGTCTTCAGTAGTAATGTGTAACTACATATCTCCAGTGTGAATGTTTAACTGTCTCCAGTGTCAATATGTAACTACCTCTCTGTGCAGTGTGAATGTGTGACTACATCTCTCCTTTGTCAATGTGTAACTATATCTGTGTGCAGTGTGAATGTGTAACTACATCTCTCCAGTGTGAATGTGTAATTATATCTCTGTGCAGTGTGAATGTGTAACTACATCTCTCCAGCGTCAATGCATAACTACATCTATTTGCAATGTGAATGTGCAACTACATCTCTCTAGTGTCAATGTGTAACTACATCTCTGTGCAGTGTGAATGTGTAACAATATCTCTCCAGTGTCACTGTGTAACTACATATGTGTGCAGTGTGAATGTGTAACTACATCTCTCCAATGTCAATGTGTAACTATATCTCTGCAGGGTGAATGTGTAACTACATCTCTGTGCAGTGTGAATGTGTAACTACTTATCTGTCAGTGTGAATGTGTAACCACGTCTGTGTGCAGTATGAATATGTAACTATATCTCTTCAGTACTAATTTGTACCTATATCTCTCCAGTGTGAATGTGTAACTACATCAATGTGCAGTTTGAATGTATAATATCTATCCAGTGTCATTATGTAACTACATCTCTCCAGTGTCACTGTGTAACTACATCTCTGTGCAGTGTGAATGAGTACCTATGTCTCTCCAGTGTTAATGTGTAACTACATCTGTGTGCAGTGTTAATGTGTAATTACATCTCACCAGTGTGAATGTGTAAGTATATCTCTGTGAATGTGAATGTATAACTACATCTCTGTGGTGTGAGTGTGTGTAACTACATCTCTATAGTGTCAATGTGTAACTACATCTGTGTGCAGTGTGAATGTGTAACTACATATCTCCACTGTGCATGTGTAAGTATATCTCTGTGCAGTGTGAACATGTAACTACATTTCTGTGCAGTGTGTATGTATAACTACATCTTTCCAGTGTGAATGTGTAACTACATCTATGTGCAGTTTGATTATGTAATATCTATCCAGTGTCAATGTGTAACCACATCTCTGTGAATGTGTAACTACATCTATGTGCAGTTTGATTATGTAATATCTATCCAGTGTCAATGTGTAACCACATCTCTGTGCAGTGTGAATGTGTAACTACATCTCTCCAGTGTCACTGTGTAACTACATCTCTGTGCAGTGTGAATGTGTAACTACATCTGTGTGCATTGTGAATGTGTAACTGCATCTCTTCAGTGGGAATGTGTAACTACATCTCTCCAGTGGGAATGTGTAACTACATCTCTTCAATGTGAATGTGTAACTATATCTCTGTGCAGTGTGAATGTGTTACTACATCTTTCCAGTGTGAATGTGTAGCTACATCTATGTGCAGTGTGAATGTGTAACTACATCTTCTCAGTGTGAAAGTGTAATTACATATCTGTGCAGTTTGAATTTGTAACTGCATCCCTCCAGTGTCATTGTGCAACTACATCTATTTGCAGTGTGAATGTGTAACTACATCTCTGTGCAATGTGAATGTGTAACTACATCTCTCCAGTGTGATTGTGTATCTACTTCAGTTTGCAGTGTGAATGTGTAACTAATCTCTCCCGTTTCAATGTGTAACTACATCTGTGTGCATTGTGAATGTGTAACTACATCTCTCCAGTGTCACTGTGTAACTACATTTCTGTGCAGTGTGGATGTGCAACATCTCTCTAGTGTCAATGTGTAACTACATCTCTGTGCAGTGTGAATGTGTAACTACATCTCTCTAGTGTCACTTTGTAACTACATCTCTGTGCAGTGTGTGTGTAACTGCATCTCTCCATTCTCAATGTGTAACTACATCTGTGTGGAGTGTGAATGTGTAACTACATCTCTCTGGTGTCACTGTGTAACTACATCTCTCCATTGTCAATGCATAGCAATGCCTGTCTGCAGTGTAAATGTGTAACTCCATCTTTCCAATGTCAATGTGTAACTATATCTTTGTGCAGTGTGAATGAGTAACTACATCTCTGTACAGTGTGAATATGTAACTCCATCTCTCCAGTGTCAATGAGTGACTACATCTCTGTGCAGTGTGAATTTGTAACTACATCTCTCCAGCTTCAATGTGTAACTACATCTCTGTGCACTGTAAATGTGTAACTACATATGTGTGCAGTGTGAATGTTTATATCTCTGTGCAGTGTGAAAGTGTAACTACATCTCTCCAGTATGAATGTGTAATTGCATCTATGTGCAGTGTGAATGGATAACAACATCTCTCCAGTGTCAATGTGTAACTACCCCTCTGTGCAGTGTGAATGTATAAGTCAATCTCTCCAGTGTCAATGTGCAACTACATCTTTGTGCAGTGTGGATGTATAACTACATCATTGTGCAGTGTAAATGTATAACTACATCTGTCTAGTGTCAATGTGTATCTACATCTCTGTGCAGTGTGAATGTGTAACTACATCTCAACAGTGTCAATGTGTAACTACATCTCTGTGCAGTATGAATGTGCAACTATGTTTCTGCAGTGTTAATGTGTTTCTACATCTCTGTGCAGTGTGTGCTACATAACATAGATATGCCAGAATTCATCACACTCAGGGCAATATGATAAAATCAGCACATCACCTTGATGATTTCATGTATTGTTTCTGTGCTAAGAAGGGTGTGCAGTGAGATCAATAAGGGGAATATTGCACAAGTAGTGATTTTAACCCCCCCCCCACAATAACAATTTTGATCCCCAGAGCTCATGTTTTTATATACCAATTCACCTTATTTTGCAATTCCATCCTGTGCACAAAGTGCTCCATATAGCTACCAAACTACATATCTGTGCAGTGTGACTGTGTAACTACATCTCTCCAGTGTCACTAAGTTACTGCATCTTTGTACAGTGTGAATATGTAACTGCATCTCTGCAGTGTCAATGTGGAACTACATCTTGTGCAGTATGAATGTCTAACTACATCTCTCCAGTGTCACTGTGTAACTACATCTCTCCATTCTCAATGTGTAACTACATCTGTGTGCAGTGTGAATTTGTAACTACATCTTACCGGTGTCAGTGTGTAACTATATCTTTGTGCAGTGTGAATGTGTAACTACATCTCTCCAGTGTCAATGTGTAACTACATGTCTGTGCTGTGTGATTGTATAACTACATCTCTCCAGTGTCAATGTGTAACTACATCTGTGTGCCGTGTGAATGTGTAATGACATCTCTCCAGTATCAATGTGTGACTACATCTCTATGCAGTGTGACTGTATAACCACATCTCTGCAGTGTCAATGTCTAACTACATCTGTGCGCAGTGTGAATTTGTCACTACATCTCTGTGCAGCGTAAATGTGTAACTACATCTTTCCAGTGTCATTGAGTAACTACATCTCTGTACTGTGTGAATGTGTAACTTCATCTCTCCAGTCTTAATGTGTAACTACATCTGTATATGATGTGAATGTGTAACTACATCTCTTTGTAGTGTGAATGTGTAACTACATCTCTCCAGTGTCAATGTGTAAGTACATTTATGTGCCGTGTGAATGTGTAATTGCATCTTTCCAGTGTTACTGTGTTTCTACATGTCTGTGCAGTGTGTGCTGCATAGCATGGATAGGCCAGAATTCATCACACACACAGAGCAGTATGATAACATCAGCACATCGCCTTGATGATTTCATGTATTGTTTCTGTGCTAAGAAGGGTGTGCAGTGAGATCAATAAGGGGAATATTGGCACAAGTAGTGATTTTAACCCCCCCCACAATAACAGTTTTGATCCCCAGAGCTCATGTTTTTATATACCAATTCACCTTTTTTGCAATTCCATCCTGTGCAAAAAGTGCTCCATATAGCTACCAAACTACATCTCTGTGCAGTGTGACTGTGTAACTACATCTCTCCAGTGTCACTAAGTTACTGCATCTTTGTACAGTGTGAATATGTAACTACATCTCTGCAGTGTCAATGTGGAACTACATCTTGTGCAGTATGAATGTCTAACTACATCTCTCCAGTGTCACTGTGTAACTACATCTCTCCATTCTCAATGTGTAACTACATGTTTGTGCAGTGTGATTGTATAACTACATCCCTGCAGTGTCAATGTGTAACCACATCTGTGTGCCATGTGAATGTGTAATGACATCTCTCCAGTATCAATGTATGACTACATCTCTATGCAGTGTGACTGTATTACAACATCTCTGCAGTGTCAATGTCTAACTACATCTGTGTGCAGTGTGAATTTGTCACTACATCTCTGTACAGTGTGAATGTGTAACTTCATCTCTCCAGACTTAATGTGTAACTACATCTCTTTGCAGTGTGAATGTGTAAGTACATTTCTCCAGTGTCAATGTGTAACTACATCTATGTGCAGTGTGAATGTGTAATTACATCTTCCAGTGTTAATGTGTTTCTACATGTCTGTGCAGTGTGTGCTGCATAGCATGGATATGCCATAATTCATCACACACAGGGCAGTATGATAAAATCAGCACATCACCTTGATGATTTCATGTATTGTTTATGTGCTAGAAAATGTGTGCAGTGGAGTCAATAAAGGAATATTGTCACAAGTAGTGATTTTAAACCCTCCCACAATGACAGCTTTGATCCCCAGAGCACATGTAGTTTATTTATATCACTTCACCCTTCTTCATAGCAATTCCATCCTGTGCACAAAGAGCTCCACGCGCGCGCACACACACACACACACACACACACACACTACTATTATATCTAACACTCTAATTCCAAGCCCCACAATGTGATCTTCTTAATAAACTCCTTGACTTCCAGGCCCCAGTCCTAATGCAGCTTCATTTGCGGTAACAGGAGCTCTCAGTTCCTCATTCTATACCAAATTGTTCACCTGTTCAAAATGAAAAGCATTATGTGTGAGCAGTTTACAAACTGCATATAGTCTGAATTACAGCACAATTGTACAGTGGATGACTTGCACTAGAAACTCTGGATAAGCCTTTGTTATCCTGGCACTTTAACTCAGAGGGTTAAGGCTTTGAGCTGTTAAAGAGTTCCATCCTGCAATCCCTGGTTTGATTTATTCAGTTTCCACATGAAAACTATGGGACTTAACCACAAAATACTTCTGTATTGTCCTTCTAAAAGGCTACTGTCTTTTATCACATAGAACTCCTGCAGAGCGGACATTTGCACTCCCCTTTATTGACAAATGTCATCATTATGAAGATAGACAGAGGCTAGATATTTTCTGCAACAGGCAGAAACACGTATCTAAATCAGAAACTGACATATTCCCACAAATGCAACATGTAAACCTGCTGGTGCTGTGCAAAATGTGTGTGTAGTGGAGGGTTCATGAGTCCTAGCATATCCAGTGGAAAGCCATCTGGCTCACTGATAGTACCCAGGAGGTCAAAATAAGAAACTCCACCTCCACCTCCACCAAGAGGTCAGTCAACGGTGTAGTCTTCCAGGGCTTGGTGCTGGGCCCACTCCTTTTTGGCATCTATTTCTCTGAAATGGAAGCAAATGCTGAATGTTTATGGCTGATGAAGTTTGCAGATGATTGCAAGCTGGGGGCTATCACCATCTCCCCTGCAGACACTAGCATTGTTTAAGAAGGTTTATCTCTGACTAACAAATGGTGCCAAAACCATGGTCTTAAATTCAATGCTAAAGAAATGCATAAATATACCCTATGGAAAGTCAACCAAAGACCAAATTACCACCATAACAGCTACAAACAAATGCAATCTGAGAGTCATGCTGCTCAACGCTAGAAGTCTAAATCTCAAAATGCACTCACTCGAAGCATCCCTTAAAATGGAGACTATCGATATTTGTGCTGCAATAGAGACATGGTTCAAGGCAGCAGAAAGCACCCCTGCATTACCAGGCTATAACTCATTCCACACCTTTCAGCCCCAGAACTTGGATCTAAGCTCTAAAGCCGGTGTTGTTTCCATATTCATAAAGAATGCACGCACCTCCCGACTTGTAGCCCAACATAACACATCAGAGATACTTCAGGTTCATCTAACATTGAGTAAGACAGCAATTCAGGTCATAGCCTGCTATAGGTCCCCCAATCATGTCCCAAGATTCACACTCCATGTTCCTAAGCACTCTGGAGAATATTAGGGTCCAACCTAACACTCTCATACTGGGCGACTTCAACTACCCCTCCATTAACTGGGAAAATTACTCATGTACCCATACACTTGCCCAACATATTCTGAAATTCATTAATTCCAGTGCTCTGGACCAGCTTGTTCTTACCCCAGCTAGATGTAGCAACATCCTCGACCTGGTCATTACTAACATGGGTGACTGTTGCTCTACACCAGTAGTCAACTCTTCCTTGGTTAGATCCGACCACAAACTAATCACCTTGGAAATCCACATCCCTCCCACACCCACCCCCCGCAAAAGTAACCACCATGAAAAACTTCTCTAAATCTAACTTTGGGCTCCTAAAAACAGAGGTGGCTAACTTCACGGCACCCATGCAAATGGAGAATAGTTGCATGACCACCAAATCATACACCAGTGCACTGTAAGAACATGTACATATATGCATGGATCTTGCCATACCCAGTAGAACCAAGACACTCTCCTTCATAAAAGGAAGCCAATCTGGTGGTCCCCTGCCATAAACAAACTCTACAACAGAAGGAAGAAACTGATGCGGAATAAGGTGAAGTCCCAAGACTGGAAACACTCCCTTATCAGCCTCAACAAAAAGTTGAGATTCCTCATCAAAACTTCTAAAGCTAGCTATGAAAACAGAATTTCAGCAGATAGTAAAGACAACCACAAGGCCTTCTATAGTTATGTAAAGAATCTCCACGGCAATACCCAGATTTGCTCTGAGCTACTGCACAATGGTACCTTCTATACCGAGCCAAAAGATATTGCCAATATACTAGCTGACAGATTCGGTGCCAGCTTTACCCCTCCCCCAAACGGACGAATCATAATACCAGTAGATTGCCAGACACCCAGTATTACTGCTGCACAGGTTAAAACAGCACTGTCCAAGGCCAAGAATACATTTTCTGTGGGATCTGACAATATCCCTGGCTTTGTCCTACATGAACTACAGATTGAACTGGCACCTCACCTGTGTGCCCTGTTCATTCACAGCCTCACCTCAGGCTTTGTCCCTACCAAATAGTACACTGCTACAGTCATCCCTCTACAGAAAGGAGGAGTGACTACAGACTCTGGGAACTATCGCCCCATTAGCCTGACGAGTCTCATATGCAAAGCTGTGGAATGCATCATCATGGACCTAATAAACATGGATATAGAGAATCAACAAACTTTGTATCCCACACAGTTTGGTTTTGTGAACGGTAGATCATGCCTGCTTAACTTGGTTGACTTCTTTGAGTCAGTCACCAGAGCTGTGGATGAAGGCAAGGTGGTTCATACAGCCTACCTTGATCTGGCCAAGGCGTTTGATACCATTCCCCACTCAGGAATCATAGAAAAACTCACTAATCTAGGCATCAACCCCTATATCACTAGGTGGGTTGCAAACTGGCTCATGGATAGAACCCACAGTGTAACAGTGGCTGACTCTAAGTCAGATTGCCGACCAGTCACAAGTGGAGTCACACAGGGTTCGGCCCTGGGTCCTCTCCTGTTTGGTATCTACTTCTCTGAAGTCCAGGCCAACACAAAGAGACTCTGGCTGACAAAGTTTGCAGATGATTGCAAGTTGGGAGCTATTATTAACTCCGCAAGTGATATTGACATCCTACAGAAAGGCCTCACTGAGACCAATGATTGGTGTCAGAACCGCGGCCTTAAGCTCAATGCCAAAAAATGTGTCATAATCCCCTTTGGGAAAAACCTGGTTCCCATGAATTACCACATCGATGGTAGTCCACTGAACACAGAAGGTGTTATGAGAGATCTGGGAACACAGGTTGACAGCAACCTCTCCTTTGACCACCACATTGCCACTGTGTGGCACATCTCGTTACTAGGGGTTTTGCATCCAGGACGAAAGAGGTCATAGTCTCCCTCTACTCATCCCTCATTAGGCCAATCATCGAGTACAATGCCCCATTTGGCATGTACCCCACTAGATACCTGCAACAACTGGAGAGGCTGCAAACGTGCCTCACAAAGAGGATCCTAGGCCTTAAACACTTGCTCTGTATGGACAGACTCAAAAAACTCCATCTATTCTCTGTCTCATATCGCATACTTAGAGACGATCTCTTCTTGACTTACAAAGCCATGTCTGACCCAGCTCTGTTAGAAATACTACATCTAAAGAAATCCCAATCCCTCGGCACCACATGCTCCAGAGACCTCAACCTCATTACCACAATCAACAGAACATGCTGGAGGGACAGGTTCATAACCCAGAGATTGCCCAGGCTATGGAATAGACTTCCCATACATGTCAAACAGAGCACTTCACTGGCCTACTTCAAGAGAAATCTTGATGAGTGGATGGGAAATAGAAAATTCACCCTGAGGATCACTCCAGTGGCTCTACTCAACAGAGGCACTGGGAACTACGGTCAGGTGGCATGATGCCAAGGAAATCCTATGGGCTATGTTTGTAAAGGCTCCATAGCCATTAGCCTAGTACACACCTATACCTATGAATCTATGAACCATTCTGACTAATTAACATGTTCATAATATGCCCCAAGAGTCAACTCAGTGTTCAGGGATCTAAGTATGCATGAAGACAGTAGCCTTACCTTTGACCACAATGTGCCCACAGTGGTGAGGAAATTGTTTTATGTTGTACAATTTATAAGTAAGAGCATGGCATCTAAGTCCAAAGAGGTTATTATCCCACTGTACTCTGCTCTTATCAGACCAATCATAGAGTACAATACTGCTTTCTGTATGTACCTGACCAGGCATATGCAGCAACTAGAACAATCTCAGAGGTTCCTTACAAAAATAATAGAATGTGTAACTAACCTGCCTTTTGCAGAGTGCCTTAAAGCAGTTTCCCTCTACTCTGTCTTCTATAGATTGCTGAGGGGTGATCTATGCCTGGCCTACAGGGCATCTGCAAACCCCACACTTTTGAATCTCCTGCATATTCATAAGTCAAAGCGTATCAGAAATACATGGTCTTGGGACTGTGATGTAAACAGAACATGCTAGAGAGACAGATATGTGTCCCAGAGACTGCCCCTCCTATAGAACAGGCTTCCCATCCATGTGAAGCTGAGTTCATCTATTACCCAGTTTAAGCACAACTTAGACTAGTGGATAGAGATAAGAAACTTACAGGAGCCTGGAACCCATGTCCCTTATGGACAGAGGGAGCTTATAAATGCCTGGCCCTCAATGTCCCTTATGGACAGAGGGAGCTTATAAATGCCTGGCCCTCAGTGTCCTATTTGGGTACAGGACATCATTATTCTTTTGGGAAAAATTGGCTAGGCTTAGAAAGCCCCCCCCCCCACCCCCGGACCATTAGCCTAGTAACAATCTATGAATCTGAGAAGACAAAGAATGTGAAACAAAAATTCCTTCAGCTGTCTGTAGAACAACAGAAGGCATACAGTGCTGAAAGATATGCACAGGGTTGATAACAAATAATGCTAATGTGAAGTTAAAGTCAGCCATCTTAGCTACACCCTGTCTGCAGCAACTGTAAATTTAAAAACAGGTTCATTGAAGCACAGTAGCGTAATGCCCTGTATGTGTGTCCAAAGACCAGAGGTTTCAGTGTATGTTTTAGTAGTGTTCACGGTGGTTGCTGGGAGATGGGCATGAGTGGCTGGCAGTGTCTTTTCCATGTCATAAAGGGATGAAGCCCTTTCTTCAGCTCAGATGAAAAGAATACAACTGGTGACTCAGATAATGAAAGAGCCAGAGAACGGGGGGAGGTCAGTTGGTGACCCATATAATGGAAGAGGCAGAGGACGGAGGGAGGTCAGTTGGTGACCCATATAATGGAAGAGGCAGCTGGGGAGGGAAAGGAGTGATAAGACAAAGCCTGTTCTCCTCCTTTAGGGAGGAGGATTGAGAGTGTGTGTTCCAGGACACCAGAACATGAATTCTACAGTCTCTAGTGTATCCCATAAATGGATGGAGGTAGGATAAGGCTACGGGAGGAGAATCACCATTTCATTCTTAATCATGGAACCTTGCAGGGATGCACATGAGAATAAAAAGGCTGAAGACATCTGATGACTTTCTGCATAACGGCCACTCTGTCGCTATGCTGTCAGCCCTTAACGGGGACTGAATTGTGACAGCTGAAATGTGGGTGATGGTCAGGAAGCATGAAGTACACATACATGAAAAAATCCAAACTAAAGTAGAGTAAAAGGAAGAGCATCAACTCCGTGGTTTCAATAACTTTAAAAAATCTGCACAACAAACTGTCTTACTGCTATATTTTTTTTTCTGCTAAGATGATTGCATTTTTATCTGTCTGTTAACTAGGTAAGCCCACTGGAGAAAGTGTCTCTTTTTAGAGGTGATCCAGAAAAACAGTTTGGTAAAGTGACTTACTCAGACATAGAGTAGGCAAATGGATGTGGAATGAATCAAGGCCTGCACCTTAGGCTACAGGAAGTAGCTCACAATAGCACAGAGCTTGTGGAATGAATCAAGCCCTGCACCTTAGGCTACAGGAAGTAGCTCACAATAGCACAGAGCTTGTGGAATGAATCAAGGCCTGCACCTTAGGCTACAGGAAGTAGCTCACAATAGCACAGAGCTTGTGGAATGAATCAAGGCCTGCACCTTAGGCTACAGGAAGTAGCTCACAATAGCACAGAGCTTGTGGAATGAATCAAGGCCTGCACCTTAGGCTACAGGAAGTAGCTCACAATAGCACAGAGCTTGTGGAATGAATCAAGGCCTGCACCTTAGGCTACAGGAAGTAGCTCACAATAGCACAGAGCTTGTGGAATGAATCAAGGCCTGCACCTTAGGCTACAGGAAGTAGCTCACAATAGCACAGAGCTTGTGGAATGAATCAAGGCCTGCACCTTAGGCTACAGGAAGTAGCTCACAATAGCACAGAGCTTGTGGAATGAATCAAGGCCTGCACCTTAGGCTACAGGAAGTAACTCACAATAGCACAGAGCTTTGATCCTTTGTACTAATTGCCAGGCAAAAATGTCTGGTCTCCAACAAGCTATGACTTTGAAGATGGAATAATAAATCTGAGATTACAGAAAGCAAAACCCCTTATGTCAAGAGCTTTTTATAGCTGGCCACCCCACAAGAAAATGTTTTTCTTTTATTTTTAATCTGTCACCTCCTGTTTGTCAGCACTCCAGTTGACAGCAAATTGAGTTTCAGCTATGATTTTGTTCCTAGATGGTTACATATTCAGTCCTATCACAGTGTTGACACAAAGAGTCAGCCATCTTAGCTACACCCTGTCTGCACTGCATTTTATATAGGTGTGGCCAGCAATAAACTGTGTTATTCTACATGGAGTTTTGCACCAGCATCCTTGTTTCAAATTATTTCTCATTTCACAATGTGAAATTCTGTACTCAGATGCTTTCATCCTTAGTGCAGGATCTGGCTGTACAAAAAGATGTTACAAGGGTGGAAACTGTATGTTTGGTGTGCCATCTCTTCATCTTCCTTCCAGTGTAGCATAAGTCTTACACATTCCGCATTCTCACCTGCAGTCCTTAGCACATGCATTTCATTCAGGTGATATGGTGCACCTCATTTTACTGATGGAGTCTAAAAACAGACCTTTTTGTTTCAACTGTTTTTAACAGTGTTTGAGCATCTTATATGACTTTTACTAGTTCTGCTATTATACACTTTAATTAGAGCTCTCTCCACAATGCAGGGGGATATGACCCTGACTAATGGCTATGAGCACAGAGCATACTGGCCAGGTGTGAGATAGAAATAATGAAAGAGACCTCGCCCACCTGTCTGTAAGAGGAGAGTTGGTGATTTATGCCAAGGATGCAGACCGACAGATAACCAAGGCATCTGCTTAATAAGAACAAAAAAGTCCAGGCGACTATTGCATCCACACACAAATTTAATTTTAAGCGCTTTTCATCTGCTTACTAGCAGACTTCATCAGAAGTTTCAATGCCACATAGAAATGTTAATTAAATACAATAAACACCAAAAACACAGGATAATTAATCAATTAACAAATACATCAAGTTCCCATTCAAACAGATCATATGTAAACAACCATGACTCGCAGGTAAATACAATGAACTAAAACTTATTTAAAAATACAAGATGTAATCTAACTCTGCCATAATAATTGAAACATTACTCCACAATCTAAATAAAACATAAAATAAAGAAAAATACACATTACATTACTTAAAATATGCATTCGACTATAAATAAATTTATCTAGCCCAATTATACCTTAACATAAAACTTGACCTCTGTAAACTCCTAAGTTTTAGAATACTACTAATTGAGCATGCTTCATTTAATCCAGGTACATTACATGCATCCAGTTTTATTTGCCACTTCAGTTCTAGTTCTTCTAGTCTGAAAGCAAACGGACTACTCCGAAAATCACGTTTAATACTGTCAATGACTAAAAATTTAAAGTGGTGGTTACTGTGAACAGAAACATGCTTACCAAGTGCGTTGTCTAGTTTATTATGGCTTATAGCGTAAAGGTGCTCATACATCCTATCACGGAGCCTATGCTCAGTTTTCCCCACATAGAATGCAGAGCAACACATGCACTTTGCTAAATAAACAACTGCACTTGAATTACAGTTAAATTTTCCATATAGAGTATGTTTATAGCCATTAACTGTAAAACAGCTAGTCACATCCACATATTTACAAAAATTGCATGACTCACATTTAAACATACCTAACATTTTAAATAATTTAGAAGTCTGTGTTTCTAACAATTCTTTCAAATTTCTTCCCTGTTTAAATACTACATTTGGGGAATCACCAAGTTTACTCAGCACAACCTGATTGCATCTAAACAGCTCCCAGTTTTTCTTAATAATTTTAACACAAGAACTACTTTGCAAACTAAATGTAGTTATAAAGCTACAACATCCTAGGTGTTCCTTTCTGTGAAGCAATTCATTATTATGCTTAGGTGATTGAACAAGGTCAACAGTTTGGGGACCTTCTAAGGCCGGTTTATTCCCAACTAGCATAGGCTCAATCAAGTGATTAGCTCTTTTTATTCTTACTTCCACTATCAGTGCTTCCAACAAAGATTCAGGATACCCTCTATGCAGAAATGCTGTTTTCAAAAAAACACATTCCTCCTGAAAGTCCTCATCAAGGTGGAAATCTGTGAGGCTCTAACTAGTTGGCCTTTAATAACTGACCTTTTCTGATGAAAAAGGTGGCAGCTGGAAAAATGTTGTCGAATAACAATTCAAAACTCTATTTTTAGTGAGCCAAATATCTAAATAAGAGATAGCTTCAGAATTAAAGTTAGACGTAAAACGTAAAAATTCTGTTGAACAATTGAAACTATTCAACAGCATATTTACTACCAGTTCGTCACCCTTTAATAAAATAAAAATATCATTAAGATATCTTGTGTAATAAGCTATACTCTCAGCATTAGTTACGCTTTTAAATACAAACTCAGATTCCCAATACGCCATGACTAGGTTAGCTACTCTTGCCTCACATGGGGAGCCCATAGCTAACCCTAATTTCTGCAGGTAAAATTGTTGGTTGAAATTGAAAAAATTGATAGAGATAACTAAATCCAACAGCTCTATCACCAACAAAATGTCCTGGCATTGGGTATTGTTTTTCAACATCATATGAGCCACCCACTCTATCCCAACTTGATGGGGAATGCATGTATACAGGTCCTTGACATCAATTGTAAGGAAGTTATAACTAGGTTCAAACTCAAAGGTATTAATTTTAGCAAGAAATCACCAAGAGTCCTTACATATTTGTTCTTCCAGGGACACATATTTCTGTAACATAGAGTCAATGACCTTTGCATACGCATAAGTCGGTGAACCATGACTATCCACAAGTGGCCTCATAGGTGGGTTTATGAGGTCCTTGTGGATTTTGGGTATACCAAATAAATGTGGGTACACTGGGAATAATGTAATCATATAATTCAGTAAAACTTGATCAATACGACCCTCAATAAATAAGCCATTGATACACAACTTGACTATACGCTTTATTAACCTCAGACCTAGAGCTTATTTGGTATGCTTCATTACTAAGTAACTGATGCATTTGGTCAGTGTAGTCACTTGTGTGAAACACTACTAAACCCCCTCCTTTATCAGGTTTACAAACCTGAATTTCTTGTGAATGGATAAATCTAATAAGATCACGTTCATCACTGTTAATCGCTTGCCTACTCTTATTAGTTGACCTATGTTTTACCATGTGTCTAAAATCTAATTCACACATAGTTTCAGATGTTTGCAAGACTGGATGTAATGGGGGGTTAAATGTACTAGAAGTGCGATACAGTTGTACTACTTCTGAATTTGCAATGTTTCCAAAAAGTATCTCAAAATTCAATTTCCTGGTGAAAGAATTTAACTCAATAATTGTTTTAGCTAAATCCATCCGATGTTGGGGGAGATACGTATGTCCCTTAGCCAAAAAATTCACCAATTCAGTGGAAATTGGACAAGTAGAAAAATTATATACCTTAAAATCTTTGTCTTTGTTAACAATAACATGTGGACCTAACCTAGTGTGTTGCAATTCAGTTTCTCTACCTAACAGGTTAAAAACATTATTTACACTTAAACATTCAGTAACAAGAGCTGGCATACATTGAACACGGGAAGAAAACTCTGTAGGAGGAATCACTGCCTCAACCAGAGTATCGTCCCCACACATTACTTGTTGTTCCTGGTTGATTTTGACTTGGTCTTGTTGTTGTACTGGTTCCTTTGTTGTTTCGGTTTGGTACCTGAGTGATTCACTTGCTGAAAAACCTGGATGTTCATCGTGTTACCCTGCTGCAGTCATCACACTTGGGTTATCCTGCCGTCAGGCGGTCCCGCAGTCGGCCCGAATTCCAAAGTCTTGGTCTGGCGTCGGTTGCTGTCACTTCCTCCCTGACGTCAGTGTGTCAGGGGTATATAAGAGGCATCCAACGCCATTTTCTTCAGTCTTTCTTGCTGCGCAGTGCCCGAAGCAGAAGCAGTTCGCAAGTACTGGTCGGCCGACACCTGAGATTTTCGATTTGAATTTCAGTCCGAAGTCTTCAATAAAGCTAAGTACCCCGTTGGGGAACATTTTCTTGCCTCAGTCCGATGTCAGAAAAAGTTAACAATTGCATTTCTTGTGGGAAGCAAATACCTCATAAGGACTTCCATTCCTATTGTATTCCTTGCCTAGGCCCAGACCACGACATCACAGGTTGTCGGTTTTGCGCTAGGTTTAATAAATGCACTATCAAACGCCGTTTTGACTTTGCACGGCATTATTTTGGTAGGAAATTCAATTATATCATGCCATCGGAGCAACCGATGACCGCAATTCTTAAAAAACGCAAGGATAAGGACAGGCAGCCTAGGAATAAGCCAGACCCCGAGGCCTCAGCTGGGCCTGTCGCCGGTTCTCCGGTTTTCAGTGAGGGGCCTACGCAGCCCCTGATGACCGCAGAGCTGGAACCCCAGACAGCTGCCGACTCCCACGCGGAGTCTACTAGGCTGACACAGCCACCTACCGACACCGGAGCAGATTTAGACACCGGTGCAGAGGAAACACCTTCGGTTACAGAAGGTGTTTTCAGACCGACTACACTCACCATTAAATCTTATGCTAAACTTAAAACTCCTTTAAAACCAAAGAAAACTGTTCATCAGTCAACAGGTCAAGGCCCCATGCCTAAGAAACAGATGCTTAAGATGGCTGAAGATTTAATTACTCTTATCAGGGGTTCCCATCCCCCTCCTGATAAAAGACCAAGACAAGAGGCGGATTATGCATCCTCTGACCAGGTTTCTCTCTCCTCAGATTCTTCTGAAGAACAGGATTCCACTTTTCCACCTTATGAGGATTGTGATGCTGAAGACTCTATTCCCTCAGCATCTCCCCCTGAAGACTACTCCTTTGGGGAAACATTACATACCACGAGGGAACATTTCCACTGGCAAGGCCAGGATTACTCAGATTCTAAGAAAAGGCTCAGAGAGTTCCTTCTATTACCCCAGCACAGACCTCTTGCTATTCCACCTGTTTTAGATATTGTGGATGATGTCTACTTGGAGTCTAGTTTAAATCCAGACTCTCTACCTCCTGCTCCAGCCAAACCAGACAGATACTACAGGGTACCTGACTCACACAAATTCCTTTATAAAAGCCCTGTAGCTGACCCAGAAACCATATCCCAGGGTCCTAAGGGAGCAGAGGATTCTATGGATAAAAATCCTGTGCCCTCTGAAAGAGATTCCAGAGCCCTAGATAGATGGGGAAATAAAATATACACCTCTGCAACTCTGGCTATGAGAGCATTAAATTGCCAGTTTCACATGTTGAAATATCAACAATTCCTGATGTCTTAGTTAAAACAGAAAATGAGCACACACTCAGAACAGCCTGAGTTCAAGGAAATGCAGGATCTGTTGCATGTAGCTGAACAGGTGGGCAAGCATACTTTACAATGCGGATTTGATTCACTGAAGCTTCCTGTAGAGCAGCTGTTACTGGCTCAGTCATTTGTAGATATGCTTGGTTAAAAGAGCAAACCCCTCCCTGACCATGTTAAAGCAAAATTATTAGATGCACCTTTACAACAGGATGTATTATTTGGTGTCAAAGCAGAAGAGGTTTTAATGAAAATGGAGGATAAGGCTAAATCTATGCAAACGGTCAAGGATTTCTTACAGGTACAACCCCCTCGCTTCAGCAGAAATTGGTCAACATAAAATTGGTCCTTTCCAGCTTCAGACAGATCACAGAGGGGCAAATACAGATGCCTAAGGGGCAGAGGTCAGTCACAGGGCCCTTACAAACCTCGCCAATGGGGTTCTGCTACCCAGAAAGGAGGAGAAGACAGGCCCCAAGCTAACAGAAGGCAGACACAATGACTCTATCCTCAAACTACCAAGCAAATCTCTCCTGGCAACTCCCTTGGGAGGAAAACTAGCATTTTGTGCAGACAACTGGCACATCATTACAAAAGACAAATGGGTTCTAAACATTGTCTCTCAAGGATACAGATTCCACTTTCATACTACCAAGGATCAAAGGAATGCCAAACCTGCCACCAAATCAATGGGCAGAGGCACAAAAACAAATTACAGCTCTCATGAACATGAGAGCCATTCAACAGGTACCTACACAGGAGCAGGGACAAGGATTTTACTCAAGACTCTTCCTAGTTCCAAGAAAGGACAAAGCATGGAGACCCATTCTGGATCTTTCAATTCTGAACACCTATCTGCAAGTACCAAAATTCAAGATGCTAACACTACAGCAGCTTCTTCCCATGCTGGACAAGAATGCTTGGCTAGTCACTTTGGACCTCAAGGAGGCATACATGCATGTCCCTATCAGACAGAGTTGCAGAAGATACCTCCACTTTATTGCTGGTTCAACACATTATCAATTCTCTGCACTGCCCTTTGGCTTATCTATTGTGCCCAGGGTCTTCACAAAATGCCTGGCACCAGTAATTGCATACTGCAGACAAAGAGGAATTCAAATATACCCATACCTGGACGACTGTCTTATTCAAGCAGAAAGCAAGGACATTCTTTTACAGCATCTGGCATTTGTCAAACACCTTCTAAGTTGCCTAGGGTACATAGTAAACGAAAAGAAATCAAAACTCGTGCCCTCACAAAACATAACATTCCTGGGTGCCAGCTTGAATAGAATGGCCCAGATGGCTTATCTCATGCCAGACAAGCAACAACAGCTGACTCAATATTTCAAAATAATGGCAACAAAGACCCAACTCTCTGCAAGAAAAAAATTCTGCAGGCCTTGGGATTCATGGCATCTTGCATTCTACTAATACCATTTGCAAAACTGCATATGAGGAAATTAGAATGGTACCTGAAAAGTGTATGGACTCAGCACAGCCACAGCCTGGAAACAATGATTCCACTCATTCCCTGCCTTCAACAGGAGTTTCTATGGTGGGCACAGGCATGTCACCTCAACAAGGATCAGCCTTTCACCATACCCACAGCCAGGCAAACTATGACAACAGATGCATCGGACTATGCCTGGGGAGCACACATGGCAGGACAGTGCATTCAGGGCAAATGGACTACAGATCTGAGACACCTACATATCAATCAAAAAGAAATGCTAGCAGTGCAGAATGCCCTAACAGCTTTCAAGGACCTTCTACACCCAGGACAACTACTAATAAGGACAGACAACACCACAGTTATGTGGTACATAAACAAGCAAGGGGGAACACATTCCTACCCTCTATGCAGGCAAGCAATGACCTTGTGGAACACTGCACTGTCTTACCAGGTTCAATTACAAGCACAATTCCTGCCAGGAAAGAAAAACACATTGGCAGACGACCTAAGCAGAAGCATCATGGATCCACACAAATGGAAACTAGATCCACAAGTATTTGCAATGATAGCTCAAAAATGGGGACGCCCAGACGTAGATCTGTTTGCAAGCCCCCACAACCACCAACTTCAAAAATTTTGCACAAGGACCTTCCATCCACTAGCTTGGAGAGTGGACACTCTCTCATTCAGTTGGAAAACATTAACAGTCTATGCCTTCCCCCCACTGCCTCTTCTAGCAAAGGTACTGCTGAAAGTCAGATTAGAGAGGTCACAAATGATTCTTGTTGCACTAGATTGGCCACGCCAACATTGGTATCCAATTTTAAGGACCATGGTCCAGGGCCCACCATGGATTTTGCCACAAATTCCTCACCTGCTCACCCAGCGAGACAATCTGATTCTACACAGCCAGCTCAAGACTTTAAACCTGGCTGCATGGCAAATTACCTAAACAACCAGCCAACACCTTTATCCAAAGCTGTTCTGGATGTCATTCTGGAGGCCAGGAGGCCCAGCACCAAGAAAACCTATTCAGACAAATGGAAAAGATTTTGCTCCTGGAACCAGGCTAAAGGCCTAAATCCCCTGGAGCCGACCATTCCTCAGATTCTACAATATTTAACTGAGATGTTACACAAAGGACTTTCCTTTTCATCTATTAAGATCCACGCCTCAGCAATTTCAGCTCATTACTGCACGGATCCTCCTTTATTTTCACATCCACTCCTAAGACAGTACCTCAGAGGGGCTAAGAACTTAAGACCACCAAGGAGAGCCCCAACACTTACTTGGGATCTCAACTTTGTCCTGGAAAAGCTTACATTGCTGCCCTTTGAACCAGCTTTTTCAACCGATTTAAAATTTCTTTCATGGAAAACTGCCCTACTTCTAGCAATAACCTCAGCTAGAAGAGTCTCAGAGCTACAGGCACTAATGGCAGTGGAACCTTTCCTCATTTTTCATCAAGACAGAGTTTCTCTATGAACTAATCCTTCCTTTATGCCAAAGGTGGTATCCAGTGTGGCCCTAAACCAAACCATTCACTTGCCCACCTTCTTCCCAAATCCCCAGAACAAAGGAGAAAGACTCCTGCACTCTTTGGACATTCACAGGCAATTACGTTACACTTGGATAAAACTAAGGCTTTCAGAAAACTGACCAGCTCTTTGTAGCCTATGCTACAGGATCACAAGGAAAAGCTATCTCAAAACAGACCATTTCTAAATGGATAGGACATTGCATACATTTCTGCTACACACATCATGGGAAACCAGTACCTGCTAACATTAGGTCCCAGTTCACCAGGGCTACAGCTACATCAGCAGCCTTTCTCAGGGGAGTGCCAACCAAGGATATTCTGGAAGCTGCTACTTGGAGTTCAGTGCACACCTTCACCAAACACTATCACTTACCTCTTTACTCTAAGACTAGAGCTGGTTTTGCCACTGCAGTTTTGCAGGGCCTACTAGCCTCTTCTAACCCTGTTTGACTCCATCTCCCCTCCTTAGCTTTGGGATTCAACCCAAGTGTGATGACTGCAGCAGGGTAACACGATGAACATAGTACAGTTTTGTACCTACCATAAATGTAGATGTCCAAGTGTTCACCCTGCTGCAGTCCAGGTTACCCTCCCTCCATCCCCTCTGAACTAGCTGAACTTATCTCTACCAGTTTATCCTATACTACCTCCGTGGTGTATTTGCTTGTACCTAAGGGTTTTGTTTTATTTTTATATAGACATATGTATATATATATATATATATATATATATATATATATATATATATATATATATATATATTGCCTACCTTTTGGGGGCACCTGACATCTGGGGCAAGAAAAACTGAAGAAAATGGTGTTGGATGCCTCTTATATACCCCTGACGCACTGACATCAGGGAGGAAGCAACAGCAACCAACGCCGGACCAAGACTTTGGAATTCGGGCTGACTGCGGGACCGCCTGATGGCAGGATAACCCAAGTGTGATGACTGCAGCAGGGTGAACACTCGAACATCTACATTTATGGTAGGTACAAAACTGTACTTTCTCAGCTACATTGACATTGGACTGCTGTCTGATATTATTGTTGTAACAAACACGAGCACCATTTTGAAGTCTCTCGCTCCTTCTAATCCCGGGAACCTCGGAACCAGTAACCTGTATATCCATACTAGAGCCTGACAGTTCAGACACTGAATTTGACGTATTATCTAGAGAAGACTGCGGACCCTCACAAGGAGCAAACACATGTTGAGATTTACTCCTACTGTGCGCATGCGTATTATCTTTAGGTTGCCATACTTGAGCTAATGAAGGTGAAGGATACGCTACTCCTTGGCTATATGCTTTGCAGTCTCATTCAAGTTTTTTACTTTTATTATTTTTGAGCTTAAACATGTGTTGCTCTATACTTGTAAAAACTCTAGTATACTCAAATTTATATCTAGCAAAGTCCAAGTCATCCAGCACTTTCTTATCAAGTTCCAACACTATGTTTGAGATATCATTAACCAATAATGAATAATGTTTTATCATAAGCTCTAACAGTTCAAAACCTTGTCGATCAAAAAGGTGGATGAGTTCAGTGTGAAAAGGTGAATCTTTCACAAGACGCGTAGGGTATTGGGTTCTTCGTAAACCCTTTGGGATCACTTTCTGCTTTAAACATTCATTAAAGTAAGCAATTTCTAAGTGTGTTTTCTTAAGTTTTAGCAAGTAAGTGTCCAATAATTTTAAATTACTTACAATATTTGAAACAACTGGAGCATCATTGCTTCTTGCTGCATAGTCCTGTTCAGTACAAAATTGGCTTGGTTTAGTAAACGTAAAACTATCCAAATGTGATAAGAGACCTTGAGACCCAGGTGGACAGTAGTCTCTCCTTTGATAGTCACATCGCCACAGTAGTCAGGAAGTCCTTCTAAGTGGCACACCTCATCATAAAAGGGTTCTCATCCAGGAAAAAAGAGGTCATTGTTCCCCTCTATTCGTCACTCATTAGACCCATTATAGAGTACAACACCCCTTTTGGAATGTACCTCACAAGACATCTTCAGCAGCTGGAAAGGCCACAGAAGTACCTCACAAAGAGAATTACTGGCCTCAAACAAATGTCCTACACTGACCGCCTCAAAAAACTCCAGCTTTACTCCGTAGCATGTCGCCTACTCCGAGGTGATCTCTGCCTAACATATAAAGCTATGTCAAACCCAGAGCTGTTGAACATGCTACACCTAAAGAAATCCCAATCCCTCCGAGCTGCATGCTCTAGTAACCTAAACCTTGTCCCCACAATAAACAGGACACGCTGGAGGGATAGATTCCTGTCCCAGAGACTTCCTTTACTCTGGAACAAGCTACCCATCTATGTCAAGCAAAGTTCTTCATTAGCACTCTTCAAGAAAAATCTTGATGAGTGGATGGGAAATAGGAAATACACCCCGGGGATCACTTCTGTGTCTCTGCTCGACAGTGGCACAGGAAAATAACTTTCTTGGGTGGCGTAAGCCATGGAACCTTGCTGGCTAGGCTTACATAGGCCCTTGGGCCGATAGCCTAGTACCTACCTATGAACCTATGAATGTCTGGGGGATGATGGGGCTGTACTGCTGTCACCTCTGGTGCGTGATTGGGTTATACTACTGTCACTTCTGGGGGGTGTTTGGGCTCTAGTGCTGTCACTTCTGGAGGTTATTGGGCAGTTGCCTCGTGGTTTGGGCGTCTTTTCAGGCTTGTTGGCTGTTGGTGAAGCACCCTCCAAGAGGAAAAAACGCTGAGAGAAGAAGGGAGCCACTTTTGAGATTTTAAGTATTTTTTCTCTGTTTATTTGCTAAGTTTTTCTGCATAGCTGCCTAGCTTGAGCATTTGCTGGCTTGTTAAACTTGATTTCTGTATTAGTAGCTGTATTTAGAGCACAACCAAAAGCTGTTTGCTGAATTTCCTGTTTGCATTTAATTTTAAATTGTTTTTTCTTAAAACTTGCATATTTTCTGTCCTTGACCTAGCACTCTTGTGTGGGGTCATTTACTGCACTGTTATAACTTGATATTACTTGTGAACCTCTGCTATCTCTGAAAAAAACAAAAACAAAAAAAAAAATCTTGCTTTTTTCCCACTTTTCTGAGAGTTAAAAAAGTTCAGTTACAGGCTTGCTGTTCCTGAACTATTTGAAAGTTTCTGTGAGGCCATTTTTGCTTGGGCTAAAGGAAAGTCTCTCTGTTGATCAGTGGCAGTGAATAACATTGAGCAGCTTCCCTGCCCCCGTAGAGGTGGTTACTGACTTGAAACTGTAGTTTTATAGTCCGTTTTGGGTCTATTCCTGCTTCTTTCCAGCCCCTGCTATCAAGCACGCTTTAATGTGCTTTAGCGTGGAGTTGCCACTAGAGCAGCATCGGGCAGCGCCGGTTAAACAAGGTTAAACTCTTTCTGGCTCCAGAAAGTCTGTTCTTCAATTTTTCCATTAGAACTGCTCTGTTAGGAACCTAAACAGTTTACACCTTCACTAAAAAGTGCAGCACTCGTTCCAAATAGCTTTTTCTTCTCAAAAAGCTCAGCACTTGTCTTATAAGCATATCACTTGTCTTATAAGCATTCTCTTTGCAGGTCAAGCACTCCTATATTATACAAATCTCTCACTAGCAAAACCCCCCAGGAATGCCCACTTCCCTGCTAAGCCCACTACTTTTCTGTCTCATACCAACTCATAAATCTTTCTAGCATGTCGAAGGGTCAGATGCTGGTGTCCTCTCCTGCCCAGTTGGTGAATCTGGGAATTCTGAGACAATGTTACAATTGCCTCATGTACACGGACAACCCTCTCCTCCTCCAACGTAACACTAACACTTGCGAGAGATGCAGCTATTTAGCCAAACTGGAGGCTGAGCTCTCTCAACTCAGGACTGGCAAGACCAGGCAGGAGGAGAAGGCAACTACACACACCACAATACCAGTCTCACATAACTCAACCACACCACTGAATCAAACACATAAACACACTAAGACATACTCGGAGGCTCTGAGTAAAAATTTACCTAAACAGCAGAGGCCTCCAAAGCAGACACCCAAGCAACGGCAAACACAATACACCACACAAACAACACATAAACAACAAAATCAGTGTGCAAAGCAGTCACTGCCCTTAAGGCCAAATACAACACCAAACATACTTGTCATAGGTGACTCCATAGTCAGACACACTGACGTCCCACTCACCAGGCTGAACAAGGAGAAGGTCACGGTAAACTGCCTATCGGGCGCTAGAATCCGCCACATAACACAAGCACTCAGGTCACTCCACGGCAAGTACAAGTATGACACAGTCATTGTCCATGCTGGTGTGAACGACCTGAGATGTACCTCCCTGGACTACATGAAAAGAGACATAGAGGAGCTCTCTGATTATGTAGCCCAGGCAGGTATGACCCTGACCCTGAGCAGTATCCTTCCTTCACCAAGAATGATGCCACAATATAGTGACAAGATGATCAGCTTTAACAATTGGCTTAATTTCTGGTGTCATTCAAAGGGGATCCAGTGCCTGTCTGCCTGGGATGACATGCTCGACAAGCCACGCTGCTTCGCAAGGGACGGCTTGCACCTGTCACCCCTGGGATTCCAGATATTGGCTAAGGCTCTTGCCACCCCCATAGTGCCTTTTTTAGGCAAGGCTCAAATTCTAAACCTACCACCCTAGAAAACAAAAACGTGAAGAAACTAAGGGTAATGCTGCTCAATGCCAGAAGTCTAAATCTCAAAATGCATGCACTCGAGGCCCTTCTCAGTATGGAGAACATCGATCTCTGTGCTGCGACTGAAACCTGGTTCAAGGCTCCTGAGAGCACCCCGGCACTATCAGGTTTCATCTCATATCATGCGTTCCGGCCCCAAAACCCGGACCACACCACAAAAGGAGGGGGTGTATCCATATTCATCAAGGATACCCACACCTCCAGGTTGGTGGCTACGCACGAAGCATCGGAAACCATCCAGGTGCAATTAACCATAGGCAAAACTGCTCTACAATTTGTAGCATGCTACAGGCCACCCTCTCAAACTCAGGAAACCCACACAGCCTTCCTGAAGACACTGGAGGGTATAAATGTATCACCAAACACCATCATATTGGGTGACTTCAACTACCCGAATATAGGCTGGGAACATTACTCAAGCCCAAACTTTCTAGCCCAAAGGTTCCTGGAGTTCATAAATTCAGATGCCATGGAACAACTAGTCACCTTCCCCACAAGAGGAGAAAATATACTAGATCTCATCATCACGAACATGGGGACAAAATGCTCCACACCGGAAGTATATCCCTCATTGGTGAGATCAGATCATAAACTAATCTCACTAGAAATCCACATCCCGCCACCACCCCAAACAAAAAAGACCACAGTGAAGAACTTCTCTAAAGCAAACTTCACACTACTCAAGACAGGTGTGGTATCCTTCAAGGCCCCCGAGCCAATGGAAACCACAACCCAAGCTGCGGAAGCCCTTACAAATGCCTTCTATGAACACCTTCAGGACTGCATGGATCAGGCAATCCCAAATAAAACCAAGACTCTTTCCACAAAGGGCAAACGTCCAGTCTGGTGGACCCCAGCCATAAACAAACTTTACAATAAGAGGAGAAAGCTATTACATGATAGAGCAAAATCCCAAAAAGGGAAGGCATCTTTGATCAGCACTAGCAAGAAACTACGATCCCTCATAAAATCATCCAAGGCCAACTTTGAGAGAAAAATTGCCATAGATTCAAAGACAATCATAAGGCCTTCTTCAGCTATGTCAGAAACCTGGGTGGAAACTCCCAGATATGCTCAGAATTAGTCCAAAATGATACAAAAATCACTGAACCCACAGACATTGCCAACATACTGGCAGACAGGTTCAGCGCAAACTTCACGCCCCTCCCCAAAAGGAGAGATAACTATCCCAACTGAGAGTAGCCTCCCAGACATCTCAAATGCGCAGGTGAAAGCTGCTCTCTCTAAAGCTAAAAACACAGCATCAATGGGACCGGATGGGGTCCCCGGCTGTGTGCTACATGAACTCAATGAAGAACTAAACCCGCACATAAGGCAGCTGTTTAATCTTAGCCTCACCACAGGATATGTGCCCAAGGAGTGGCGTCGGCAACTGTGGTCCCACTCCACAAAGGCGGTGCCTCACGGACCCTGGTAATTACCGCCCATAAGCTTAACAAGCCTGGTCTGCAAAGCTATGGAGAGGATCATAATGGAACTCATAAACAAGGACATAGGGGCTTGCAGACCTTGGACCCAACCCAGTTTGGCTTTGTCAAGGGCAGATCTTGCCTTTTGAACTTGGTCGACTTCTTCAAAACAGTCACCAAGGCCATTGATGAGGGAAAGGCAGTCCATACAGCCTACCTTGACCTTGCAAAAGCTTTCGACACAATACCCCACTCGGGTATTATAGAGAAACTTACCAGCTTAAATGTAAACCCATATGTCACAAGATGGGTTGCAAACTGGCTAAAGGACAGAACCCACAGGGTTAGAGTTGCTGGAGCCATGTCAGACTCCAAGCCGGTTACAAGTGGAGTCCCACAGGGCTCAGTCCTTGGCCCCTATTGTTCGGCATCTACTTCTCAGAAGTACAGGCAAACATAGGAGGACTATGGCTGACAAAGTTTGCGGATGACTGCAAACTGGGTGCCATAATGGATAGTACATCGGACACAGACATCCTTCAGACGCGTCTCACGGAAACTGATAGCTGGTGCCAGAGCCATGGCCTGAAGTTAAACGCAAAAAAGTGTATAGTCATACCCTTCGGGAAAAACAAGGTAACCCCAAGCTACCATATAGGTGGCAACCCACTAAGCACAGAAGAGGTTATCAGGGACCTGGGGACCCAGGTTGACAGTGGCCAGCCGTTTGACGCTCACATTGCTAAAGTGGTTCGAAAGACCTTCTACATTGCCCACCTGATCATGAAGGGATTCACATCCAGATCAAGTGAGGTCATTGTTCCCCTGTACTCTTCACTTATCAGACCAATGATCGAGTACAATGCCCCATTCGGGATGTATCTCACCCGACACCTGCAGCAATTGGAGAGACCCCAAAAGTTCCTCACCAAAAGGATAAAGGGACTCCAAAACCTGTCATATACTGCCAGACTGAAGAAACTCCAACTCTATTCAGTTGCATACCGTCTGCTCAGAGGTGACCTGTGCCTGACATACAAGGTCATGACCAACCCGGAATTAATGGACATGCTCCACCTCAAAAAATCCAAATCCACCAAAACCACTAGAGCAAGAGACTTAAACCTTAGCACGGATATAAATAGGACGTGCTGGAGGGATAGATTTATCACCCAGAGACTCCCCATGCTGTGGAATAAAATCCCGGTCCATGTGAGGCAGAGCACCTCGCTGGCTCTGTTCAAGAGAAATCTTGACCGGTGGATGGGAGATCGTAGGTTTACCTCGGGAATCATCTCTGTGTCACTACTGGACAGAGGCACAACAAACTAATGGGCACAGTATTTCTAACATAAGGGGCGGCATAAGCCACATAACTTTGGGCTAGGCTTATAAATGCCCTAGGGCAGTTAGCCTAGTATAAACCTATGAACCTATGAACCTATAAGTAATGCTGTCACCTCTGGGGGGTGATGGGACTGTACTGCTGTCACCTCTGGAGAGTGATTGGGCTGTATTGCTGTCACCTCAGGGGTGACTGGGGTGTAGTGCTGATACATCTGGAGGGTTATTGGGCTGTAATGCTGTCACCTCTGGGGGGTGATGGGGCTGTATTATTGTCCTGTCTGAGTAGATAAATGAGTGGTCTGACAGGGCATGCAGAATCACCTGGGGGGGGTTGATTGAGCTGTAGTGTTCTCACCTCTGGGGGTGATTGGGCTGTATTGTTGTCCTGTCTGAGTAGATAAATGAGTGCTCTGACAGGACATGCAGAATCACCTGGGGGGGGGAGTGATTGAGCTGTAGTGCTCTCACCTCTGGGGGGTGATGGGGCTGTATTATTGTCCTGTCTGAGTAGATAAATGAGTTGTCTGACAGGGCATGCAGAATCACCTGGGGTGGGTGATTGAGCTGTAGTGCTCTCACCTCTAGGGGGGTGATGGGGCTGTATTATTGTCCTGTCTGAGTAGATAAATGACTGCTCTGACAGGGCATGCAGAATCACCTGGGGGGGGGGGTGATTGAGCTGTAGTGTTCTCACCTCTGGGGGTGATTGGGCTGTATTGTTGTCCTGTCTGAATAAATAAATGAGTGCTCTGACAGGGCATGCAGAATCACCTGGGGGGGGGGGTGATTGAGCTGTAGTGCTCTCACCTCTGGGGGGTGATGGGGCTGTATTATTGTCCTGTCTGAGTAGATAAATGACTGCTCTGACAGGGCATGCAGAATCACCTGGGGGGGGGGGGGTGATTGAGCTGTAGTGTTCTCACCTCTGGGGATGATTGGGCTGTATTGTTGTCCTGTCTGAATAGATAAATGAGTGCTCTGACAGGGCATGCAGAATCACCTGGGGGGGGGGAGTGATTGAGCTGTAGTGCTCTCACCTCTGGGGGGTGATGGGGCTGTATTATTGTCCTGTCTGAGTAGATAAATGACTGCTCTGACAGGGCGTGCAGAACAGATATTACTGTCCTGTCCTGAGTAGATAAATGAGTGGTCTGACAGGGCATGCAGAATCACCTGGGGGGGGGGGTGATTGAGCTGCAGTACTCTCACCTCTGGGGGGGGGGGGTGATGAGGCTGTATTATTGTCCTGTCTGAGTAGATAAATGAGTGGTCTGACAGGGCATGCAGAACAGAAGCTAAATACTCAATAGAGATCACAAGCCAGAAAAAATATTTCAGCTCTCAGATCACTAAAAGAAAAGAAATATCCAGTCTCCATAGAAAGCCTTGGGAAGGTTATAAGACCTCACGTATATTAATACTTTAATAATGGGGTGGGGGTGTCTCCCTGCTAAAACAGAAGTTTCTTTTCACTTTCTGGATATTCTGATATTGATTTCCAGAGGTTTCAGCACAGTTTGGATTCAGTACTCAGGGTTCTATGATTTAGGTGTCATTGATTTGACGTACAGAATAATTTTATTTTAATAATGCACGATCTGTTTTTGTTGTTATCTTAATCTTACTTTTCTTTTTTGATATGAATTTGACTTTTCTAAACTATTTTGCTACAATTGCACCTTTAGTCTGCCATGAGAAAGATTTTTGTTTTGCTCAGTTGGAATGCTCGGTTAATAAAATGCAAACAAAATAAATCCATAATTAAATATGGACATGTATAAGCAAGCAAGTGGATAAAGCTACACCCTTCTACTAAAATTTCAGGTATGCAGATAAATAAACAAAAGCCAGCTCTGGTACAGCCAGCTGTTGTGCTTTCCAGATATAAGATTGATATATCTCACATCTCAGCATTAACACTCATCGGTATGCTTTGTACTGAAAGGAACTCTTAGGTTTTAAGCACACACAGATTCATAAACAGCACAATGTTTACCAAACTGCAGCACATTCAGCTAAAACCTCAACCCATGCTGAGGTAACGTCTTGGAGCTTGTGCTGTCTGAAGGTTGTGGCTTTAATAACATAAACATATAAATCATCATAGTGCATGTATGACTGATCAAATCATGTGAGACAATGTTGATTTGACTCCGTTGTTCACATTAAAATCAGTGGGGGCACGACTAACAAATGCAAAAGTGATGATTTTGCACACATTTCTTTTGCCTCCTCTACTTAAGATATTATGATTTTTAATCAGTTATGCCAGCTTTGTTTTCAGTTCACCAAAATGACATGTTTATTACTCAGGAAAGAAACAAAAGTATATCACTGTCTGCAAGGGGAACTCCAGACTCATTATAATGTAGCTTAGCATAGATTGTTTATGTTGGTGATGAAAACCAAGATAAATGCATGCTTCTTCATACACACTTTATCAAATGAGATATAGCGTTTCAGGTTCTTACACTCCGCTTATAAGCAAGTCATGGAGATTTCAATCATACATGCCATGCAAAGAAGAGGCACTTTCAATTGCACTGTCATCTTGTAATGCGGGCAGCATGGTTTGTACACTCTGCGAAGGATAAGAAAGGAACTTTACAATAGTGCGGTTCCTGCCTATGAACAGCACTGCAATGAGACTGTTATTGTGACATTCGTATTTATGAAGCTCCCTTTTAAATTACTAATACAAGCATTGTGCTGCCACAGAGACAACAATCAGAAGTCATTTTCTACAACAAAAATAATACTGTAATACCCTGTACCAGTTCAGTCCAAACTACTCGGTTGTTCTGTAACTTTGGCTTCTTCCTTTTCATTTTGATTCCTTCCTTTTTGCAAGACTGTTTGTTAACTGTATAACCAACATTGCAGGTTACATTCCCAGTCAGCTACCACTTTCAAAGTGTTTTATAGTAATGATGTCCAAGATCTCAATCTTTCTTTCATTGAAAAGTCATCGAACTCAAACTATTCCGATGACCAGCACCTTTGGCGTTGAGGATATAAACCTCTGACTATTACGCTGGTGCCCTAGGTTTAATTGGTGGCTTGGGCATTAGGGCATAAGTAAGAGTGGGTAGGGATGCTGGAAATGCTCGTTTTAGGGGCAGAAACATATCAGGCTGGCCAATGCCACGATCCCTGAGAGAAAGGGCAGTGATGTGCAGGGTGGCCTAGGGAGGTCATTCATCCACCAAGCCAGTTCAGCAGTAACCTTCAGTGTAAGTGTATGGGAGTGTGTCCCTGCATCAGGTAAGCCACTGTGGTCCTTACAGTGATGTGGGTCACCTCTCCACTGCATAAGTGTGAGGCTACAGCCTGCCGTCTACACTGTCATGGCTGCCTCAATAATGTCTCCTGCACATGACTCTCATTTAGGGTTGCCAACAGTCCAGAATTTTTCTCGACAGTCCAGAATTAAGGGACACTTTAACTGACATTGAAGAACACACGAATATGTTTGATTGTACGTACAATCCCCTCGAGGGTAGGTAAAACGCACACTTCTATTCTGCATGCATATTGCTTTCACATGCATGTCCAGAATTCTTGACATGAAATGTTGGCAACCCTACTGTCATTTCCATATTGGGGATTCCCAGTATGGAAGCATAAATGGGTTCAAGTCTGATATGAGTATATTTGATGTTGGGCAGGAATGGGGGCTAGAAATAATCTAGAAAAAGAGACTTAGCACAGCAATTTATGGACTAAACTAAGCTCTTTCAAATACAATTTGTGAATGTGACCACTGGACTGAAATAGATGATTCTGTGACCAGCCCATAAATGTTGTCTGTGGACCTTTCAGGCTCATGGTACATCGATGATGTGGATTCAGAGTAAGACCATGTTTAGCGCTTAATCCATACATATGAAGTAAAAGAAGAGGAGAGGAATGACTTGTGACAGGAAGGGAGGGTACAGCTGGGATTCTTTTTCCTATATATATATATATATATATATATATATATATATATATGTATACATGCATTTAGTCTTTGAAACAATCTCCGAACATTAGTTTTTCTGAACCAGAATGTCGAATTTTAAATTGGCGAATGGTCAGAATGTCGTACGAAACACCGAATACGACATTTCCGACCACTCTACCACCTAAACAAGCACTACCATGTGTCAAAAAAGGGGGGGGATATTGTGTGTTTTGACTATCTCCGGTTCGGACATATGAGAACCTGATGCACTGCTTTCGACATTTGGTATGTTGACAAGGTAACGGACTGCTAAATGCATGTATAACATATATATATATATATATATATATATATATATATATATATATATATATATATATATCTATATATACATACACACACACACACACACACACACACACACACACACACACACACACACACACACATTTTTTTTTTCAAATTGCCTCTTTTTTGATAGTGCATTTCGCTATACTAAAGATTCTCGCTCCTTACTCTGGTGTACTGGCCATTAGAAAAGGCTGAGAAGTTTTCTTGTTCTAGAATTCTGTTGTCAGATATTAGAGTACATGGAGCTACAACTGTCTCCTTCATAGGCCATCCACATAATAATGCTTTTTTAAAAAAACAGCAGAGTTGTGGGAGCTATTGGGAATATAAGGTGAGGTTTGTACTCTATCAGGCAGACAGCTAACATCTGTCACATGAGAATTCAGTTTCATTTCAAAACATCGCCTTAGCCATTTCTTTGCTTGCTATTTTGTGAAAAGATGCCAAAGTACGATTTATTTATTTTTTTTGTTCATACAAACAGTTGTAATACCTTGACTGCTAATAAAGAAGAGGCACTCTATAGCAATGGTCTCTGTGCGAATTGTGAGCCATGTAGCACACATAACCACATATTCTGGGAATAATCAGCCATATGCTGAAATAACCACATATTCTGTGAATAATCAATCATGTGGTGCACATAACCACATATTCTGAGAATAATCACCCATGTGGTGGACATAACCTCATATTCGGAGAATAATCACCCATGTGGTGAACATAACCACATGTCTTGTGAATAATCCGTCATATGGTGCATATAACCACATATTCTGAGAATAATCACCCATGTGGTGAACATAACCACATATTTTGTGAATAATCAGCCATATGGTGCATATAACCACATATTCTGAGAATAATCACCCATGTGGTGGACATAACCCCATATTCTAAGAATAATCACCCATGTGGTGAGCATAACCACATATTTTGTGAATAATCAGTCATATGGTGTATATAACCACATATTCTGAGAATAATCACCCATGTGGTGAACATAACCACATATTCTGTGAATAATCAGCCATGTGGCATACATAACCACATATTCTAGGAAGGGTGAGCCACATGGCACACATAACCGCTTGTCCTGAAAATAGTCAGCCATGTGGTGCACACAACCACATATTCTGACAAATATATTACAGGTACATATGCTGTAACAGAATGTTTGCCTGATTTACTGCAAGATTCTCAGCTACTGAACATTCTGGAAGCTAGAGAAATATGTTGTAACTGTTCTCTAGAGTTGATTTGAGGTGTGATTGATGCACTGAAAGTGACATTTAATGTGGCTGTGAGGAAACACATCCCGTGTTGGTGTTTTGGTTCCATACTTATTGAGAAATAATAGACAAAGTTCATCACTGACCCTATGGTACAAGCAGAGCACTACTTTTGAGTGTGAACTTTAACCCATGGGAAATAGGCTCTTACTGGCCCAACATAGCAGAGAGCTTAAATTGCCTATTTCTAACTTCACAATATAAAGGATGTAGTGGGTTGTCAGGACTATAGTCAGAAATAGACTGAAACCATAGAGTTCATGCTTTGGCTTTGTCTGGCTTGCCTTAGCATCCTCGGGACAAGAAACTCTTGTTTCTGAGTTTGATTAAAATAATTCAAACACACGCACACACACAGACACAGACACACACACACGCACACACGCACACACACACACACACACACACACACACACACACACACACACACACACACACACACACACAGGCACGCACGCCCGCACGTTCACGCACCTGCACACACACACACACACACACACACACACACACACACACACACACACACACACACACACACACACACACACATACACACATACACACACACGCACAGACAGAGTGCTGTTACTAAATCTGCATTATGAGTTTTCAGCTTAGATACTATTTCAAGTACAGAAAGCAATAGTGAAATATAACGCAAAGTTCCATATGAACATCTTTGGTCAAGGAAACAAGTTAAGGTTTGGATAATTCAGAAGTGCAGCTGCCATGGCTGCAGTCCCTTTTCATGTCATTTGGAATAGTAGTAATGACATTTTCAGTGCAGTGACTCCAGCAAATCCCTGGCTGCACTTGGAAGGACATTAAACTGACCCAAATATATGATCATCTGTTAAATAATCAGTCTTAAACATACTGGAGTAAGGTAACAAAAATCAATGTATTAGTAACTACTCAACAAGAAGAGAACCATTTCCAGAGTCCTGTTCTTGCTCGTTTTCATGGAATTGTTACTTGCTCTTCAGGTTAGCGGTTTGGGGTTCTGTTTGGTAAGGGATAAGTGGCCGTTTTACAGCATATCGATTCTGTGTTTGGGAAGGTCCTCTGGTATCTGTACACTGTGGGTGAGTCATAACTTGCTAAATGCTTGTAATAAATTAACAAGTTATGCACAAGACAGTGGCTATTATTACAAATGTGAAGTGACACTTAGGACATGGGAAGATTGAAGGTTTATTTGCATGAATAGTGCATTTGGTGGTTTTATCTCTATTTATTGCTTGGCATTTGTTGAACATCAGATGTAGACCTGGATTTGTGGTATAAAAGGTGTAAGTTATATATGTAATTCTGTCCTATGATGTTCTTTCTCTGTCTCTTTCACACACACACACACACACACACACACACACACACACACACACACACACACACACACACACACACACACACACACACACACAACTATGAGCAATTTTGAGGATCATAAATTCACATATGGCATGTTTTTAATCTGCAGAAGGAAACTATAGCACCTGGCAAAAAATCACAGGGATATAGAAAGGATGTGCAGAAGGCATCCTTGTTACAAACTGAACTGGAGGACCAACCACTATGAGGAAGCAATGTTAGCTGCATTTCAGTATTCAAAAGCTTTAAAGGCATCAGGGGTATATAACATCAATTCTTGTCTAACCTTATGAATTTTAGATCTACACACAACTACTTAAGTAGCTTGATTTAACTTTTCCATCTGATATAATCACATAATAAGTAGGAGTGTTTTTTTTGTTTTCAAAAATGTCAACAAACATAAGTTAATTCACTCAGCAATAATGTTATATATATAGCCTCATAAAAGGGGGCATGTCTAAGTCTACTGTCAGAATTCATTGTACTATCTACTTTGGCAAAATGCAGTTTTTACCCAATTAAAATCCTATACAGGGACCAGTAGTAAATTACTAAGTTAATGACTCCAGGTGAACCTTTTAAGGCCTATAGCCATGCTTCCCAAAGGTAAGAATCAAACTTTGTACCTTGTATCTATAAGGTAAGCCCCGCAGCTATTAAGGCAAACCTGAAGTTGTAGTGACTTCATTCTCCTGCAAATTTTAATTCTAAATTTCTGCAGTCGGGTGCATGTACTTTATTTGCTGCTATGGCCTAGACCATCTTTAATGAGTCATTTCAGAATACTGAAAAATCAATCATCTAATATTCAACCAGTCTCACTGGGATTTTTAGTGTAGAATATCTCAAACTGTTCATTTCTTTCATACATTCACTAAAGTATGTTTTAGATACTTGCAAAATATCCTTAATGTGAAAGTATCATTTGCACTAGCGGTACTATAATAACATAATATAATGGTTAGTTTTAGTTTGCAGTATGTTGATAGATATTTTCCCACTCATATGCATGTTTTTGTTTCTACTTGATTTATATGCATTCATTTTACTTTTTTCTCCCACAATGCTTATCACTTCTAGTTTTAGCCTAAATTTCCTACCTCAGTATTTTCAGCACTTGTGTCAGAGTTTTTCTATATAGTTATTCATGAATGTTTTATTTAAATGAAGAAATACTGAATATATAACATTTTAAAAATTCAGTTTTTGCTTAAATGCTAGAAGTTAGTCTTTCTTTTGAGTCCATATCTTGTAGAGTTTCAATAATTGATGAATGAATAAACAATGAATTTGTCATTATGTTGGAATAACTGTCCTTTGCTGTTTTCATATGTAAGAAAAAAGCAATATATTTGAATGGCCTTACAAACCAAAGTACACAGTACCATAACTGGTGATTCATTTTGTTTTGTTTGCCTTACTCACTCACTCACCGGTTAGGAAAACATGTTACTACTGCTTCCCCACCTCTGTGGCCAGGGAGTGCTGATGATGGGCTCGCTCCTCTGTAGCCGTAACAGGGGAGTGCTGATGATGGGCTCGCTCCACTGTAGCCATGGCCAGGGAGTGCTGATGATGGGCTCACTCCTCTGTAGCCATGACCGGGGAGTGCTAATGATGGGCTCACTCCTCTGTAGCCATGGCCAAGGAGTGCTGATGATGGGCTTGCTCCTCTGTAGCCATGACCGGGGAGTGCTGATGATGGGCTCACTCCTCTGTAGTCATGGCCAAGGGGAGTTGATGATGGGCTCACTCCTCTGTAGCTGTGGCCAGGGAGTGCTAATGATGGGCTCAGTCCTCTGTAGCTGTGGCCAGGGAGTGCTGATGATGGGCTCGCTCCTGTATAGCCATGGCCAAGGAATGCTGATGATGGGCTCACTCATCTGTAGCCATGGCCAAGGAGTGTTGATGATGGGCTCGCTCTTCTGTAGCTGTGGCCAGGGAGTGCTAATGATGGGTTCACTATTCTGTACCTGTGGCCAGGGAGTGCTGATGATGGGCTCGCTCCTGTATAGTCACGCCCAGGGAGTGCTGATGAACTAGCTCCTCTGTAGCCATGGCTAGGGAATGCTAATGATGGGCTCGCTCCTTTGTAGCCATGGCCAGGGATTGCTGATGATGGGCTCATTCCTCTGTAGCCATGGCCACTGAGTGCTGATGATGGGCTCACTCTTCTGTAGCCATGGCCACGGAGTGTTGATGATAGGCTCACTCCTCTGTAGCTGTGGCCAGGGAGTGCTAATGATGGGCTCACTCCTCTGTAGCTGTGGCCAGGGGGTGCTAATGATGGGCTAGCTCCTCTGTAGCCATGGCTAGGGAGTGCTAATGATGGGCTTGCTCCTCTGTAGCTATGGCCAGGGATTGCTGATGATGGGCTCACTCCTCTGTAGCCATGGCCATGAAGTGCTGATGATGGGCTCACTCCTCTGTAGCCATGGCCAAGGAGTGCTGATGATGGACTCGCTCCTCTGTAGCCAAGGCCAGGGAGTGCTAATGATGGGCTCACTCTTCTGTAGGGGAGTGCTGATGATGGGCTCGCTCCTCTGTAGCTGTGGCCAGGGAGTGCTGATGATGGACTTACTCCTCTGTAACCATAGCCAAGGAGTGCTGATGATGGACTCGCTCCTCTGTAGCCATGGCCAGGGAGTGCTAATGAAGGGCTTGCCCCTTTGTAGCTGTGGCCATGGAGTGCTGATGATGGGCTCACTCCTCTGTAGCCATGGCCAGGAATTGCTGATGATGGGCTCGCACCTCTGTAGCCATGGCCAGGGAGTGCTGATGATGGGCTCGGTCCTCTGTAGCCATGGCCAAGGAGTGTTGATGATGGGCTTGCTCCTCTGTAGCTGTGGCCAGGGAGTGCTAATGATGGGCTCACTCCTCTGTAGTCATGGCCAAGGAATGCTGATGATGGGCTCACTCCTGTATAGCTATGGCCAGGGAGTGCTGATGATGGGCTATTTCCTCTGTAGCCATGGCCAAGGAGTGTTGATGATGGACTCGCCCCTCTGTAGCTGTGGCCAGGGAGTGCTAATGATGGGCTCACTCCTCTGTAGCTGTGGCCAGGGAGTGCTGATGATGGGCTCGCTCATCTGTAGCTGTGGCCAGGGAGTACTAATGATGGGCTTACTCCTCTGTAGCCATGGCCAAGGAGTGCTGATGATGGGCTCGCTCCTGTATAGCCATGGCCAGGGAGTGCTGATGATAGGGTAGCTCCTCTTTAGCCATGCCCAGGGAGTGCTAATGATGGGCTCACTCCTCTGTAGGGGAGTGCTGATGATGGGCTTGCTCCTCTGTAGCTTTGGCCAGGGAGTGCTGATGATGGGCTCACTCCTCTGTAGCCATGGCCAAGGAGTGCTGATGATGGGCTTGCTTCTCTGTAGCCATGGCCAGAGAGTGCTAATGATGGGCTCACTCCTCTGTAGCCATGGCCAGGGAATGCTGATGATGGGCTTGGTTCTCTGTAGCCATATCCAGGGAATGCTGATGATGGGTTCACTCCTTTGTAGCCATGACCAGGGAATGCTGATGATGGGCTTGCTCCTTTGTAGCTGTGACTATGGAGTGCTGATGATGGGCTCGCCCCTCTGTAGCTGTGGCCAGGGAGTGCTGATGATGGCTTGCACCTCTGTAGCCATGGCCAAGGAGTGCTGATGATGAGCTCGCACCTCTGTAGCCATGGCCATGGAGTGCTAATGATGGGCTTGCTCCTCTGTAGCCATGGCCAGAGAGTGCTAATGATGGGCTCACTCCTCTGTAGCCATGGCCAGGGAATGCTGATGATGGGCTTGCTCCTCTGTAACCATATCCAGGGAATTCTGATGATGGGCTCACTCCTTTGTAGCCATGACCAGGGAATCCTGATGATGGGCTTGCACCTCTGTAGCCATGGCTAAGGAGTGCTGATGATGAGCTCACACCTCTGTAGCCATGGCCAGGGAGTGCTGATGATGGCTTGCACCTCTGTAGCCATGGCTAAGGAGTGCTCATAATGAGCTCACACCTCTGTAGCCATGGCCTGGGAGTGCTACTGATGGGCTCGCTCCTCTGTAGCCATAGCCAGGGAGTGCTACTGATGGGTTCCCTTCTCTGTAGCCATGGCCAGGGAATGCTGATGATGGGCTTGCTCCTCTGTAGCCATATCTAGAGAATGCTGATGATAGGCTCACTCCTTTGTAGCCGTGACCAGGGAATGCTGATGATGGGCTTGCACCTCTGTAGCCATGGCTAAGGAGTGCTGATGATGAGTTCACACCTCTGTAGCCATGGCCAGGGAGTGCTACTGATGGGCTCGCTCCTCTTTAGCCATGGCCAGGGAGTGCTACTGATGGGTTCCCTTCTCTGTAGCCATGGCCAGGGATTGCTGATGATGGGCTCACTCCTCTGTAGCCATGGCCAAGGAGTGCTGATGATGGTCTCTCTCCTCTTTAGCCATGGCCAAGGAGTGCTGATGACCGTCTCACTCCTCTGTAGCTGTGGCCAGTGAGTGCTAATGATGGGCTCACACCTTTGTAGGGGAGTGCTGTTAATGGGCTCGCATCTCTATAGCTGTAGCCAGGGAGTGCTAATCATGGGCTCGCCCCTCTGTAGCTGTGGCCATGGAATGCTGATGATGGGCTAGCTCCTCTGTAGCCATGGCCAGCGAGTGCTAATTATGGGCTCGCTCCTCTGTAGCCATGGCCAGGGAGTGCTGATGATGGGCTCACTCCTCTGTAGTCATGGCCAGGGATTTCTACTGATGGGCTCGCACCTCTGTAGCCATGGCCAGGGAGTGCTGATGATGGGCTCGCTCCTCTGTAGCCATGGCCAGGAACTGCTGATTATGGGCTTGCTCCTCTGTAGCCATGGCCAGGGAGTGCTGATGATGGGCTCACTCCTCTGTAGTCATGGCCAGGGATTTCTACTGATGGGCTCGCACCTCTGTAGCCATGGCCAGGGAGTGCTGATGATGGGCTCGCTCCTCTGTAGCCATGGCCAGGAACTGCTGATTATGGGCTTGCTCCTCTGTAGCCATGGCCAGGGAGTACTAATGATGGGCTCACTCCTCTGTAGTCATGGCCAGGGAATGCTGATGATGGGCTCACTCCTTTGTAGCCATATCCAGGGAATGCTGATGATGAGCTCGCTCCTCTGTAGTTGTGGCCAGGGAGTACTGATGATGGGCTCGCTCCTTTGTAGCCGTGACCAGGGAGTGCTGATTATGGGCTCACTCCTTTGTAGTCATGTCCAGGGAATGCTGATGATGGTCTTGCTCCTTTGTAGCTGTAACTAGGGGGTGCTGATGATGGGCTTGCTCCTCTGTAGCTGTGGGCAGGGAGTGCTGATGATGGGCTTGCACCTTTGTAGCCATGGCTAAGGAGTGCTGATGATGAGCTCACACCTCTGTAGCCATGGCCAGGAACTGCTGATTATGGGCTTGCTCCTCTGTAGCCATGGCCAGGGAGTGCTGATGATGGGCTAGCTCCTCTGTAGCCATGGCCAGGGAGTGCTAATGACAGTCTCACTCCTCTGTAGCCATGGCCAGGGATTGCTGATGATGGGCTCGCACCTCTGTAGCCATGGCCAGGGAGTGCTGATGATGGGCTCGCTCCTCTGTAGCCATGGCCAGGAACTGCTGATTATGGGCTTGCTCCTCTGTAGCCATGGCCAGGGAGTGCTAATGATGGGCTCGCTCCTCTGTAGCCATGGCCAGAGAATGCTGATGATGGGCTCGCTCCTTTGTAGTTGTGACCAGGGAGTGCTGATGATGGGCTCGCTCCTCTGTAGCCATGGCCAGGAACTGCTGATTATGGGCTTGCTCCTCTGTAGCCATGGCCAGGGAGTGCTAATGATGGGCTCACTCCTCTGTAGCCATGGCCAGAGAATGCTGATGATGGGCTCGCTCCTTTGTAGTTGTGACCAGGGAGTGCTGATGATGGGCTTGCTCCTCTGTAGCCATGACCAGGGAGTGCTGATGATGCTGTGGTCAGGGAGTGCTGATGATGGCTTGCACCTCTGTAGCCTTGGCCAAGGAGTGCTGATGATGAGCTCGCACCTCTGTAGCCATGGCCAAGGAGTGCTGATGATGAGCTCGCACCTCTGTAGCCATGGCCATGGAGTGCTGATGATGGGCTTGCTCCTCTGTAGCCATGGCCAGAGAGTACTAATGATGGGCTCACTCCTCTGTAGCCATGGCCAGGGAATGCTGATGATGGGCTCACTCCTCTGTAGCCATATCCAGGGAATGCTGATGATGAGCTCGCTCCTCTGTAGCTGTGGCCATGGAGTGCTGATAATGGGCTAGCTCCTCTGTAGCCATGGCCAGCGAGTGCTAATTATGGGCTCGCTCCTCTGTAGCCATGGCCAGGAATTGCTGATGATGGGCTTGCTCCTCTGTAGCCATGGCCAGGGAGTGCTGATGATGGGCTCACTCCTCTGTAGTCATGGCCAGGGATTTCTACTGATGGGCTCACACCTCTGTAGCCATGGCCAGGGAGTGCTGATGATGGGCTCGCTCCTCTGTAGCCATGGCCAGGAACTGCTGATTATGGGCTTGCTCCTCTGTAGCCATGGCCAGGGAGTGCTAATTATGGGCTTGCTCCTCTGTAGCCATGGCCAGAGAGTACTAATGATGGGCACACTCCTCTGTAGCCATGGCCAGGGAATGCTGATGATGGGCTCACTCCTCTGTAGCCATATCCAGGGAATGCTGATGATGAGCTCGCTCCTCTGTAGTTGTGGCCAGGGAGTGCTGATGATGGGCTCGCTCCTTTGTAGCCGTGACCAGGGAGTGCTGATTATGGGCTCACTCCTTTGTAGTCATGTCCAGGAAATGTTGATGATGGTCTTGCCCCTTTGTAGCTGTAACTAGGGGGTGCTGATGATGGGCTTGCTCCTCTGTAGCTGTGGGCAGGAAGTGCTGATGATGGGCTTGCACCTCTGTAGCCATGGCTAAGGAGTGCTGATGATGAGCTCACACCTCTGTAGCCATGGCCAGGAACTGCTGATTATGGGCTTGCTCCTCTGTAGCCATGGCCAGGGAGTGCTGATGATGGGCTAGCTCCTCTGTAGCCATGGCCAGGGAGTGCTAATGACAGGCTCACTCCTCTGTAGCCATGGCCAGGGATTGCTGATGATGGGCTCGCACCTCTGTAGCCATGGCCAGGGAGTGCTGATGATGGGCTCGCTCCTCTGTAGCCATGGCCAGGAACTGCTGATTATGGACTTGCTCCTCTGTAGCCATGGCCAGGGAGTGCTAATGATGGGCTCGCTCCTCTGTAGCCATGGCCAGAGAATGCTGATGATGGGCTCGCTCCTTTGTAGTTGTGACCAGGGAGTGCTGATGATGGGCTTGCTCCTCTGTAGCCATGACCAGGGAGTGCTGATGATGCTGTGGTCAGGGAGTGCTGATGATGGCTTGCACCTCTGTAGCCTTGGCCAAGGAGTGCTGATGATGAGCTCGCACCTCTGTAGCCATGGCCATGGAGTGCTGATGATGGGCTTGCTCCTCTGTTGCCATGGCCAGAGAGTACTAATGATGGGCTCACTCCTCTGTAGCCATGGCCAGGGAATGCTGATGATGGGCTCACTCCTCTGTAGCCATATCCAGGGAATGCTGATGATGAGCTCGCTCCTCTGTAGTTGTGGCCTGGGAGTGCTGATGATGGGCTCGCTCCTTTGTAGCCGTGACTAGGGAGTGCTGATTATGGGCTCACTCCTTTGTAGTCATGTCCAGGGAATGCTGATGATGGTCTTGCTCCTTTGTAGCTGTAACTAGGGGGTGCTGATGATGGGCTTGCTCCTCTGTAGCTGTGGGCAGGGAGTGCTGATGATGGGCTTGCACCTCTGTAGCCATGGCTAAGGAGTGCTGATGATGAGCTCACACCTCTGTAGCCATGGCCAGGGAGTGCTGATGATGGGCTCGCTCCTCTGTAGCCATGGCCAGGGAGTGCTGATGATGGGCTAGCTCCTCTGTAGCCATGGCCAGGGAGTGCTAATTATGGGCTTGCTCCTTTGTAGGCATGGCCAGGGAGTGCTAATGATGGGCTCACTCCTCTGTAGCCATGGCCAGGGAGTGCTGATGATGGGCTTGCTCCTCTGTAGCTGTGACCAGGGAGTGCTGATGATGGGCTCACTCCTCTGTAGCCGTGGCCAGGGAGTGCTAATGATGGGCTTGCACCTATGTAGCTGTGGGCAGGGAGTGCTGATGATGGGCTCGCACCTCTGTAGCCATGAACAGGAAATGCTGATGATGGGTTTGCTCCTTTGTAACCATGACCAGGGAGTGCTGATGATGGGCTCCCTGTTCTGTAGCTGTGGCCAGGGAGTGCTGATGATGGGCTCGCACCTCTGTAGCCATGGCCAAGGAGTGCTGATGATGAGCTCGCACCTCTGTAGCCATGGCCATGGAGTGCTGAGGATGGGCTTGCTCCTCTGTAGCCATGGCCAGAGAGTGCTAATGATGGGCTCACTCCTCTGTAACCATGGCCAGGAAATGCTGATGATGGGCTCGCTCCTCTGTACCTATATCCAGGAAATGCTGATGATGGGCTTGCTCCTCTGTAGCTGTTGCCAGGGAGTGATGATGATGTGCTAGTTCCTTTGTAGCTGAGACCAGGGATTGCTGATGATGGGCTCACTCCTTTGTAGCCGTGACCAGGGAGTGCTGATGATCAGCTCACTCCTCTGTAGCTATGGCCAGGGAGTACTGAAGATGGGCTCGCTCCGCTGTAGCCATGGCCAGGGAGTGCTGATGATGGGTTCACCCCTCTGTAGCTGTGGCCAGTGAGTGCTGATGATGGGCTCACTCCTCTGTAGCTATGGGTAGGGAGTGCTGATAATGGGCTCACTCCTTTGTAGTGCACTTTATTAAGACGGGCCATGAAAGGAGAAAAAACAGTCAGCAGAACTCTGTATATCAATTACTAGGGAAAATCTATGATAAAGGTGTGCAGGACGATGTATGGATGGAAACCAGTACACATGGGCAATGACACAAGTATTAAAATGAACAAATTAAATACTCACTGTGTAAAATAGGGAATGTGGAATTGTCAAACACACCATGCTGGCTATGGCTGTAGATGGTCACATGGACATTGATGATACTCATTAAGCTCCACCATGAGCACATCCTGTTGGACATCAGGGTCCAGCAGTTTGTTAGTTGACCAGTTCCAATCAGATGTCCCATAAATGACACTAAACCCTGATTGAACATGACAAGGTTGTGACTGCCCATCTGCCGTTGACATACTGCAGAGGTGCCACTGCAACATTCCTGCACTCACAACCAATTTGCTGTGCCCTCCCTCCCTCACTGCAATATTCCTGCACTCACAACCGATGTGCTGTGCCCTGCCTCATTACAAAATTCCTGCACTCACAGTCTATTTGCTGTGCCCTCCCTCATTACAACATTCCTGCACTCACAACCGATGTGCTGTGCCCTCCCTCATTACAACATTGCTGCACTCACAGTCGATTTGCTGTGTCCTCCCTCATTACAACATTCCTGCACTCACAACCGATGTGGTGTGCCCTCCCTCATTACAACATTGCTGCACTCACAACCGATGTGCTGTGCCCTCCTTCATTACAACATTCCTGCACTCACAACCGATGTGCTGTACCGACCCTCATTACAACATTCCTGCACTCACAACCGATGTGCTGTACCGACCCTCATTACAATATTCCTGCACTCACAACCGATGTGCTGTGCCCTCCCTCATTACAACATTCCTGCACTCACAGTCGATTTGCTGTGCCCTCCCTCATTACAACATTCCTGCACTCACAACTGATGTGGTGTGCCCTCCCTCATTACAACATTGCTGCACTCACAACCGATGTGCTGTGTCCTCCCTCATTACAACATTCCTGCACTCACAACTGATGTGGTGTGCCCTCCCTCATTACAACATTGCTGCACTCACAACCGATGTGCTGTGCCCTCCCTCATTACAACATTCCTGCACTCACAACCGATGTGCTGTACCAACCCTCATTACAACATTCCTGCACTCACAACCGATGTGCTGTGCCCTCCCTCATTACAACATTCCTGCACTCACAATCGATTTGCTGTGTCCTCCCTCATTACAACATTCCTGCACTCACAACCGATGTGCTGTACCGACCCTCATTACAACATTCCTGCACTCACAACCGATGTGCTGTGTCCTCCCTCATTACAACATTGCTGCACTCACAACCGATTTGCTGTGTCCTCCCTCATTACAACATTCCTGCACTCACAACCGATGTGCTGTGCCCTGCCTCATTACAACATTGCTGCACTCACAACCGATTTGCTGTGTCCTCCCTCATTACAACATTCCTGCACTCACAACCGATGTGCTGTGCCCTGCCTCATTACAACATTGCTGCACTCACAACCGATGTGCTGTGCCCTCCCTCATTACAACATTCCTGCACTCACAACCGATGTGCTCTGCCATCCCTTGGACAACATGTCTTCAGACCTGACACTGCAAAGACATATAGTACACACAGCATGCATTCCATAATTGGACGTTCCACAACATCACCTTAGGACATGTGCTCTGACACCCTACAATCCTTCACCTCTGCACATGTTTACCTTAAACACCATCTTTTTTTTTTCCTCAAGATGGACGCATGTGCAGTAACAGCGGCTCTATGCTGTCCTTCTCTGTGCTTGTTTTCTGTGTTTATTTGTATATTTTTACTGTTAAGTTCAGTCAGGCTGATCTTAGATACAGTGGTCAAAATCTCTTGCATATTGGATTTCAGCACCATTGGGTTGTTACAAGTGAATTCTTACACTCATATGATGTACCAGAGGAGATAGCAAGAACACCAGGCTCTCCTTGGATTGTTAAACAGCTACACATGTAGAAACCAGTTCAAAAACAACTCAGCAAGTAAATCCAAAATGCAATTTATTGCACTAAAATAGCTGTAAAATATAAACACTTCTTCTATCTAGCACCTCGGTCAATGCCTTTAACAGAGTATAACCCTACTTTTCAACATCGTCAGTTATATACAAAAACACAGCCACTAAAACAAATAAAAAACTCATTACAAGAGTCATTTCCAAATAAGCTCTCTATTTAACCCCTTAGGGTGTAAACTATTGAATTTTAAAATAAAAAGTTCTTCTTTATATTGTAATTTACTTTTTAAACATGTGCCCCTTGCACAATGAACCTTTTCCATAATAGTGCCTTTTAACTTACTGCCATCCCTATTATGATGCATTTTAAAATGTAGCCCTAATGGGCTTTCAACTTTTTCATTTTTAATATTTCTTAAATGTTCTAAATATTTAACTCAGAAACTACGTTTAGTTTCTCCTATGTAAAATAAATCACATTCACATTTAAGTACATATATAAGGCCTTCTGTCATACAGCTATAACTATCACATAAAAATACTTCTGTCCATTTATATTATCAAAAGTGCATACTGTATAATTACATATGCTACAATGACCACAAGCTCTAAAACCAAGTTCTTGAATAGGTTTTCTCAACCTTTCAATAGGGAATTTAAACTGAGCATGCACTAACATATCCTTAGTGCTTCTTCCCCACCTATATGACACCATAGGTCTTTGTGGTATAAGTTCTCCCTACAAAGAATCCTGTGTCAAATAGTTCCAATGGGTCATAACAATTTTTCCAGTTGTTCCGTATGAACCCCATATGTAGTCACAAAAAATACTTTATCCACTGGGCCACTTTATCTCCTTGGATTGTTGTCAGCCCGGGCAAGAGACAAAGGTGGTGAAGACACAGGAAGCTAAAGCATGGCTTCAGGTCCGGCCTACATGCCATGCTAAGGAAACATCATCACAAACCACCTGTTCCCAGCATATTTCTTACATATGTCAGATCTGTCACAAACAAAACATAAACTTCAGCTACAGATTTCTGAGAACAAACTTGTAAAAGACTGTTGCATTTTATTATTTACAGTGATGTGGCTACACTTGTGTACCAGACAAAGCTATTGAGCAGGCCACACAGCTTTTTGGTGCAACAGGAATAAAGACCCAGGTAAGAGCAGAGGTGGGGGGCTTTGCATCTATGTGGATAACAGCTGGTGTACCAAAGCAAAAAATGTAGACAGTTACAGCTTTCCTGATCTGGAGTATGTTATTGTTTGTCTTTTCGACTTTTCTTGGTTAGGGGTCGTCACAGCGGAACTCCGGTCTGCTACTGATTGGCAGTAGATTTTTATGGTGCCAAGTTGCCAGCCCGATGCCCAACCTTCAGCGAAGGCACGCCCATTCATGCATGTCTTTCGGAGGCCACTCGACCATGGGAGGACATACAGATTCCACACAGAAGGCACCCCAGCCATGAATCGAACAGGAGAACCTCTTGCTGTGAGGCAACAATGCTACCGCTGCACCACCACAGCTTCAGATCTGGAGTATATGGGAGTTCACTGCTGTTATAGTTACAGGTGTTCACATCCCACCAGATGCTAATGCTTGCACAGCTCTAGATCACCTGTTTGACATCATTAACTTGCAAAAAAACATCCATCCTGAAGCTGTTCATATCATAGCTGGTGATTTCAGTCAGATGGACTTAAAGTCAGTTCTCCACAAATTTCATCAACACCTCAAATGTGCAACCAGGGAGGAAAATACACTGGCAAAACAGCAGCCTCATCTAGGCCAGTCAGACCATTTGTCCATACTCTTGACCCCAGCATACACTCCTGTTAGGAGAAAAGACCAGATTACTACAAAGATTGTTAAAATATGGCCGGAAGGTGCACTCTCACAGATACAGGATTGCTTTGAAAGAACTAACTGGGACATTTTCGAGGATCAGGATCTGGAAGAGTCCACACCAATGGTAATCTATTACATAAAAACCTGTGTTGACAATATCACTGCCATCAAGCACATTCGTGTGTATCCTAATCAGAAGCTCTGGATGACAAGGGAGGTCAGATCTCTTATCAAGCACCACAATATAGCCGTTAAGTCTGAAAACAGAATCCTTTACAGTGTATCTAGAGCCAACCTAAATAAAGCCTTCAGAGAAGCTAAAGCAGCCTATAAAAGGAAGACAGAGGATCACTTCACCAAAAAGGACCCATGATGACTATGGCAAGGTATTCAGCACATCAGCAGTCATAAAACCAGTAACCGTATGGCTGTTGATGGAGATGCCTTCATGGCAGAGGAAGTTAATTAAGACCTTTACTCATTTTGAGGTGGAAACAGCAGTGACAGTCACACCTAGGCAGCAGCATCAGATAGGCCACAGCAGTCTCACATCATCTATACCAACCTCCTACAACCACACCTTCACAGTACAAGAGCATGATGTAAGATGTGTGCTCAAAGTGGTTAATCAAAGAAAGCCTGCTGGTCCTGATGAAGTGACGGGATGAGTGCTGAAAGAATGGGCGGACCAGCTCTGCGGGGTCTTCAAAAACATTTTCAATCTGTCTGTGTCTAAGTCTACTATTCCATCTTGTTTGAAGTCGACTACAATCATTCCATTGCCAAAGCAACCTGTCATTAGTAGTCTCAACGACTACCATCCAGTGGCACTTACTCCAGTCATCAAGTGTTTTCAACAACTGGTTCTGCAGCACATCAAGGATAGTCTCCCAGTTATCTCGGATATACACCAGTATGCTTACAGAGCAAATAGGTCTACGGAAGATGTTATCTCCACTGCCTTACACACTACACTTTCTCATCTTGAACAACAGGGGCGCTATGTCAGGATGCTCATTGTAGACTTTAGTTCAGGTTTTACCACAGTTATTCCAGATAAACTGGTCACTAAACTCACTGGCCTAAGAATTTGAGAAACTGCCTGCCATTGGATTAAAGACTTTTTGACTAACCATCCTCAGGTGGTTAGATTGGGCCCATACCTGTCCTCCACTCTCAAGCTAAACATTGGTGTCCAAATAGGATGAGTGCTGAGCCCCTTCTGTATACTGTTTACATGCACAACTGTGTCCCCTTTCATTCTACTAATACCATCATTAAGTTTGCAGATGACACCACAGTGGTTGGATTTATTTCAGGTTGAGATGAGACAGCATATAGAGATGAAGTTCAAATGGCTGCATGGTGTATTAATAACAACCTTGCCCTGAATTCTGCCAAAACAAAAGGACTCATAATAGATTTCTACAGGCACAATGCAGATCACAACCCAATATAATAGTCAATAGAGACTGTGTGGAAAGGGTTCCTGCCTTCAAGTTTTTAGGTGTACATGTGGCAGATTTCTCTTGGTCCATAAACACCATGGAGGCAGTCAAGAAGGCACAGCAGAGAATCCAGTTCCTGAGGATCCTCAGGAAAAACAATCTGCAGGAAAAGCTACTGGTGTCTTTTTACCCCTGTTTTATTGAAAGTGTGCTGACATACTGCATTTCCACGTGGTATACCAACAGCTTGGTTGCAGACAGGAAGGCTCTTCAAAGGATCATTAACTCTGCCCAGAAAATCATTAGCTGCTCACTGTCCTCTTTGGAGGAACTCTTCAGCTCTCACTGTCTCAGCAGAGCAAACAACACATCGAAAGACCCTTTTCACCCTGGACATCACCTGTTTCAGCTGCTGCCCTCTAGCAGATGGTTCAGGTCTATTCCATATTGGACAAACAGACTTAAGAACAGTTTCTATCACAGGGCCATACGTGAACTGAACAATACTAAATATTCGCACTGAGTACAGATAATAGCCATTTGCAATATAAGGTATATGTTTACATTACTGAGAACTTTACTTTAGTCATTTCGCATGCAATATACCCAAGTGCAATAACTTAGTTGTCTACTGCATTGTGTTGTATTATACTGTATTGTTTGGCATTGCGTTGTATTGTATTCTCTTATTTATTCATGTTCATTATATGTGACTACACCTTAGAAGGATTGCTACAAATTTTGTCGTACTTGTGAAATGACGATAAAGGATCTTATCTATCTTATGTTATCTTATCTTATCTATGACTCGTCCACTTATTCAGCATGATTTTCATAGGCACTGTATTGCACCACCTTTGCAAATGATGATGACAGCATCCTACTTATCCCTTTGGCTAAAGTAGGTACAGTAATGTTTAATGTGCAGCATAGCCAGGCACTGTCCTGTAGGTATGGTAGTGTCTGATGCACAGCATGGCCAGGCACTGCCCTGTAGGCATGGTACTGTCTGATGTAAAATGGGGCCAGACACTGACCTGTAGGTATGGTAATCGCTGATGCACAGCACAGCCAGACACTGCGCACTGTAGGTAGAGTAATGTCTGATGCACAGCATGGCCTGTCACTGACCAGTAGGTACGGTATTGTCTGATGGACAACATGGCCAGTCACTGACCTGTAGGTACAGTAATGTCTGATGCTTAGCATGGCCAGTCACTGACCTGTAGGTATGATAATGTCTGATAGACAGCATTGCCAGTCACTGCCATGTAGGTATGGTACTGTCTGATGCACAGCATTGTCAGTCACTGCGTACTGTAGTTAGAGTAATGTCTGATGCACAGCATGGCCAGTCACTGCTCAGTAGGTATGGTAATGTCCGATACACATTACGGCCAGTTAGTGCTCTGTAGGTATGGTAAGGTCTGATAAACAGCATGGCCAGTCACTGATCTCTAGGTATGGTAATGTCGGATGCACAGCATGGCCAGTCACTGCCCTGTAGGTACAGTAATGTCTGATGCACAGCATGGCCAGTCACTGACCTGTAGGTACAGTACTGTCTGATGCACAGCATGGCCAGTCACTGACCTGTAGGTATGGTACTGTCTGATGCACAGCATGGCCAGTCAATGCCCAGTAGGTATGGTAATGTCCGATGCACATCACGGCCAGTCAGTGCTCTGTAGGTATGGTAAGGTCTGATAAACAGCATGGCCAGTCACTGATCTGTAGGTACCATAATATCTGATGCACAGCATGGCCAGTCACTGACCTGTAGGTACGGTAATGTCTGATGCACAGCATGACCAGTCACTGACCTGTAGGTACAGTAATGTCTGATGCACAGCATGGCCAGTCACTGTGCACTGTAGGTAGAGTAATGTCTGATGCACAGCATGTCCAGTCTCTGACCTGTAGGTACGGTACTGTCTGATGCACATCATGGTCAGTCACTGCCCTCTAGGTATGGTAATGTCCAAGGCACAGCATGGCCAGTCACTGCTGTGTAGGTATGGTAAGGTCTGATAAACAGTATGGCCAGTCACTGACCTGTAGGTACAGTAATGTCTGATGCACAGCATGGCCAGTCACTGACCTGTAGGTACGATAATGTCTGATGGAAAGCATGGCCAGTCACTTCCCTGTAGGTGCAATATTGTCTGATGCACAGCATGGCCAGTCACTGACTTGTAGATATGGTAGTGTCTGATGCACAGCATGGCCAGACACTGACGTGTAAGTACAGTAATGTCCGATGCAGAGCACAGCCAGTCACTGCTCTGTAGGTATGGTAAGGTCTGATAAACAGCATGGCCAGTCACTGACCAGTATGTACAGTAATGTCTGATGCGCAACATGGCCAGTCACTGACTTGTAGATATGGTAGTGTCTGATGCACAGCATGGCCAGACACTGACCTGTAAGTACAGTAATGTCCGATGCAGAGCTCGGCCAGTCACTGTTCTGAAGGTATGGTAAGGTCTGATAAACAGCATGGCCAGTCACTGACCTTTAGGTAAGATAATGTCTGATGCACAGCATGGTCAGTCACTGACCTGTAGGTATGGCACTCTCTGATGCACAGCACGGCCAGTCACTGCCCTGTAGGTATGGTAATGTCTGATGCACAGCATGGCCAGTCAGTGACCTGTCGGTAAGATAATGTCTGATGCACAGCATGGCCTGTCACTGCCCTGTAGGTAAGGTAATGCCTGATGCACAACATGGCCAGTGACTGCCCTGTTGGTACAGTAATGTCTGATGCTTAGCAGAGCCAGTCACTGACCTGTAGGTATGGTAATGTCTGATGCAGAGCATGGCCAGTCACTGCCCTGTAGGTATGGTAGTGTCTGATGCATAGCATGGCCAGTCACTGACCTGTAGATACAGTAATGTCTGATACACAGCATGGACAGTCACTGACCTGTAGGTACAATAATGTCTGATGCAAAGCATGGCCAGTCACTGACCTGTAGGTACAGTAATGTCTGATACACAGCATGGCCAGTCACTGACCTGTAGGTACGATAATGTCTGATGCAAAGCATGGCCAGTCACTGCCCTGTAGGTGCGATACTGTGTGATGCACAGCATGGCCAGTCACTGACCTATAGGTATGGTAGTGTCTGATGCACAGCATGGCCAGACACTGACCTGTAAGTACAGTAATGTCTGATGGCCTGTTACTGACCAGTATGTACAGCAATGTCTGATGTACAGCATGACCAGTCACTGACCTCTAGGTATGGTAGTGTCTGATGCACAGTATGGCCAGACACTGACCTGTAAGTACAGTAATGTCTGATGGCCAGTCACTGACCAGTATGTACAGCAATGTCTGATGCACAGCATGGCCAGTCACTGACTTCTAGGTATGGTAGTGCCTGATGCACAGCATGGCCAGTCTCTGCCGTGTAGGTACAGTAATGTCTGATGCACAGCATGACCAGTCACTGACCTGTAGGTATGGTAATGTCTGATGCACACCATGGCCAGTCTTTGACCTTTAGGTAAGGCAATGTCTGATGCACAGCATGGCCACTCACTGACCTGTAGATATGGTAATGTCTGATGCACAGCATGGCCAGTCACTGACCTGTAGGTACGGTTAATGTCTGATGCACAGCATGGCCAGTCGCTGACCTGTAGGTAAGGTAATGTCTGATGCAAAACATGGCCAGTCACTGCCCTGTAGGTGCAGTAATGTCTGAAGCACAGCACAGTGAGTCACTGACCTGTAGGTATGGTAATGTCTGATGATCAGCATGGCCAGTCAGTGACCTGTAGGTACGATAATGTCTGATGGACAGCATTGCCAGTCACTGACCTGTAGGTATGCTACTGTCTGAAGCACAGCATTGCCAGTCACTGATTTGTAGGTATGGTAATCTCTGATGCACAGCATAGCGAGTCACTGACCTGTAGGTAAGGTAATGTCTGATGCACAGCATGGCCTGTCACTGACCTGTAGGTACAGTAATGTCTGATGCACAGCATGGCCAATCACTGACCTGTACGTATGATAATGTCTGATGCAAAGCATAGTTAGTCACTGCCCTGTAGGTACAGTAATGTCTGATGCACAGCATGGTCAGTCACTGACCTGTAGGTATGGTAGTGTCTAATGCACAGCATGGCCAGACACTGACCTGTGGGTACAGTAATGTCTGATGTACAGCATGGCCTGAAACTGACCAGTATGTACAGTAATTTCTGATGCACAGCATGGCCAGTCACTGACCTCTTGGTATGGTAGTGTCTGATGCACAGCATGGCCAGTCACTACCCTGTAGGTACAGTAATGTCTGATACACAGCATGGCCAGTCCCTGATCTTTAGGTAAGGCAGTGTCTGACGCACAGCATGGCCACTCACTGACCTGTAGGCACGGTAATGTCTCATGCACAGCATGGTCAGTCACTGACCTGTCAGTACAGTAATGTCTGATGCACAGCATGGTCAGTCACTGACCTGTAGGTATGGTAGTGTCTAATGCACAGCATGGCCAGACACTGACCTGTGGGTACAGTAATGTCTGATGTACAGCATGGCCTGAAACTGACCAGTATGTACAGTAATTTCTGATGCACAGCATGGCCAGTCACTGACCTCTAGGTATGGTAGTGTCTGATGCACAGCATGGCCAGTCACTGCCCTGTAGGTACAGTAATGTCTGATGCACAGCATGACCAGTCACTGATCTTTAGGTAAGGCAATGTCTGACGCACAGCATGGCCAATCACTGACCTGTAGGTATGGTAGTGTCTCATGCACAGCATGGCCAGTCACTGACCTGTAGGTACGGTAATGTCTGATGCACAGCATGGCCAGTCACTGACCTGTAGGTAAGGTAATGTCTGATGCAAAACATGGCCAGTCACTGCCCTGTAGGTACAGTAATGTCTGATGCACAACATGGTCAGTCACTAACCTGTAGGTACAGTACTCTCTGATGCGCAGCATGGCCAGTCACTGCCCTGTAGGTATGGTAATGTCAGATGCACAGCATGGCCAGTCACTGACCTGTAGGTAAGATAATGTCTGATGCACAGCATGGCCAGTCACTGACCTGTAGGTACAGTAATGTCTGATGCACAGCATGGTCAGTCACTGACCTGTTGGTACAGTTCTCACTGCACAGCATGGCCAGTCACTGCCCTGTTGGTATGGTAATGTCTGATGCACAGCATGGCCAGCCACTGACCTGTAGGTAAGATAATGTCTGCACAGCATGGCCAGTCACTGACCTGTAGGTACAGTAATGTCTGATGCACAACATGGCCAGTCACTGCCCTGTAGGTATGGTAATGTCTGATGCACAGCATGATCAGTCACTGACATGTAGGTACAGTAATGTCTGATGCCAGCATGGCCAGTCACTGACCTGTAGGTATGATAGTGTCTGATGTACAACATGGCCAGTCAATGACCTGTAGGTGCTGTATTGTCTGATGCACAGCATGGCCAGTAACTGCCCTGTAGGTATGGTGTTGTCTGGACAGCATTGCCAGTCACTGACCTGCAGGTACAGTAATGCCTGAAGCACAGCATGGTCAGTCACTGACCTGTAGGTACGGTAATATCTGATGCACAGCATAGTCAGTCACTGACCTGTAGGTATGGTAATGTCTGATGCACAGCATGGCCAGTCACTGACCTGTAGGTACAGTAATGTCTTATGCCAGCATGACCAGTCACTGACCTGTAGGTATGGTAATGTCTGATGTACAACATGGCAAGTCAGTGACCTGTAGGTATGGCATTGTCTGATGCACAGAATGGAAAGTCACTGACCTGTAGGTACAGTAATGTCTGATGCACAGCACGGCCAGTCACTCCCCTGTAGGTACTGTAATGTCTCATGCACAGCACGGCCAGTAATTGACCTGTAGGTGTGATAGTGTGTTATGCATAGCATGGACAGTCACCGACCTGTAGGTACGGTACTGTCTGATGCACAACATGGCCAGTCAGTGCTCTGTAGGTATAGTAATGTCTGATGCATAGTATGGTCAGTCACTAACCTACAGGTACAGTAATGCCTGATGGACAGCATAGCCAGTCACTGATCTTTAGGTATGGTACAGTCTGCACAACATGGTCAGTCACTGACCTGTAGGTACGGTAATGTCTGATGCACAGCATGGCCAGTCACTGACCTGTAGGTATGGTACTGTCTGGTGCACAGCATGGGCAGTCAATGACCTGTAGGTACAGTAATTTCTGATGCACAGCACGGCCAGTCACTGTCCTTAGGTAAGGTAATGTCTGATGCACAGCATGGCCTGTCACTGACCTGTAGGTACAGTAATGTCTGATGCACAGCATGGCCAATCACTGACCTGTACATATGATAATGTCTGATGCAAAGCATAGTTAGTCACTGCCCTGTAGGTACAGTAATGTCTGATGCACAGCATAGTTAGTCACTGCCCTGTAGGTACAGTAATGTCTGATGCACAGCATGGTCAGTCACTGACCTGTAGGTATGGTAGTGTCTAATGCACAGCATGGCCAGACACTGACCTGTGGGTACAGTAATGTCTGATGTACAGCATGGCCTGAAACTGACCAGTATGTACAGTAATTTCTGATGCACAGCATGGCCAGTCACTGACCTCTAGGTATGGTAGTGTCTGATGCACAGCATGGCCAGTCACTGCCCTGTAGGCACAGTAATGTCTGATGCACAGCATGGCCAGTCACTGATCTTTAGGTAAGGCAATGTCTGACGCACAGCATGGCCACTCACTGACCTGTAGGTACGGTAATGTCTGATGCACAGCATGGCCAATCATTGACCTGTAGGTAAGGTAATGTCTGATGCAAAACATGGCCAGTCACTGCCCTGTAGGTACAGTAATGTCTGATGCAAAACATGGTCAGTCACTAACCTGTAGGTACAGTACTCTCTGATGCACAGCACGGCCAGTCACTGCCCTGTAGGTATGGTATGTCTGATGCACAGCATGGCCAGTCACTGACCTGTAGATAAGATAATGTCTGATGCACAGCATGGCCAGTCACTGACCTGTAGGTACAGTAATGTCTGATGCACAGCATGGTCAGTCACTGACCTGTTGGTACAGTACTCTCTGCACAGCACGGCCAGTCACTGCCCTGTTGGTATGGTAATGTCTAATGCACAGCATGGCCAGTCACTGACCTGTAGGTAAGATAATGTCTGCACAGCATGGCCAGTCACTGACCTGTAGGTACAGTAATGTCTGATGCACAACATGGCCAGTCACTGCCCTGTAGGTACAGTAATGTCTGATGCACAGCATGATCAGTCACTGACATGTAGGTACAGTAATGTCTGATGCCAGCATGGCCAGTCACTGACCTGTATGTATGATAGTGTCTGATGTACAACATGGCCAGTCAATGACCTGTAGGTACGGTATTGTCTGATGCACAGCATGGCCAGTCACTGCCCTGTAGGTATGGTGGTGTCTGGACAGCATTGCCAGTCACTGACCTGCAGGTACAGTAATGCCTGAAGCACAGCATGGTCAGTCACTGACCTGTAGGTACAGTAATATCTGATGCACAGCATAGTCAGTCACTGACCTGTAGGTATGGTAATGTCTGATGCACAGCATGGCCAGTCACTGACCTGTAGGTACAGTAATGTCTTATGCCAGCATGACCAGTCACTGACCTGTAGGTATGGTGATGTCTGATGTACAACATGGCAAGTCAGTGACCTGTAGGTATGGCATTGTCTGATGCACAGAATGGAAAGCCACTGACCTGTAGGTACAGTAATGTCTGAAGCACAGCACGGCCAGTCACTCCCCTGTAGGTACCGTAATGTCTGATGCACAGCACGGCCAGTAATTGACCTGTAGGTGTGATAGTGTGTTATGCATAGCATGGACAGTCACTGACCTGTAGGTACGGTACTGTCTGATGCACAACATGGCCAGTCACTGCTCTGTAGGTATAGTAATGTCTGATGGATAGCATGTTCAGTCACTAACCTGCAGGTACAGTAATGCCTGATGGACAGCATAGCCAGTCACTGATCTTTAGGTATGGTACAGTCTGCACAACATGGTCAGTCACTGACCTGTAGGTACGGTAATGTCTGATGCACAGCATGGCCAGTCACTGACCTGTAGGTATGGTAGTGTCTGGTGCACAGCATGGGCAGTCAATGACCTGTAGGTACAGGAATTTCTGATGCACAGCACGGCCAGTCACTGTCCTGTAGGTACAGTAATGTCTGATGCACAACATGGTCAGTCACCAACCTGTAGATATGGTAATGTCCGATGCACAGCATAGCCAGTCACTGCTCTGTAGGTATGGTACTGTCTGATGCACAGCATGGCCAGTAACTGCCCTGTAGGTATGGTAATGTCTGATGCACAGCATGACCAGTCCCTGCCCTGTAGGTATGGTAATGTCTGATGCACAGCATGACGAGTCACTGACCTGTAGGTACAGTAATATCTGATGCACAGCATGGCCAGTGACTGACCTGTAGATACAGTAATATCTGATGCACAGCATGGCCAGTCACTGACCTGTAGGTAAGGTCATGTCTGATGCACACCATGGCCAGTCGCTGACCTTTTGGTAAGGTAATGTCTGATGCACAGCATGGGCAGTCACTGACATGTAGGTACAATGATGTCTGATGCACAAAATGGCCAGTCACTGCCATGTAGGTATGGTAGTGTCTGATGCACAGCATGGCCAATCATTTCCCTGTAGGTACGGTAATGTCTGATGCACAACATGGCCAGTCACTGCCCTGTAGGTACAGTAATGTCTGATGCACAACATTTTCATGGCCAATAGTTGACCAGACTAATTCACAATGCCTTGACATACTGCACATGCCTTTGCCTTGCATACTCAACAATTTTGGCCACTTACTCCTCTCACCCCTCATCTGGCTGATGTTCTGTTGCTGACACAGGTATGATCAGCCCAGGCAGTAACTGTCTTCATAGCACAGATGTTTTACTCTGCCACAAAATGTGAGACGAGCAAGCCTGAAAGCACATCTCCTTTAACATCAATCTCATGCTGTCATTCTGTACATAAAGCTTATGACCATCAGTCAGGAGGGAGGCATAGACTAACCAGTAAGTCAAGCTCACTGTGCTATGATTCAATTCTTGGATCACATCCACAGTCTGGTATTGTGCCTGCTGTCCTACTGCTGCTGCACCTGCCCACTGGTCACTCTCCTGACCCCCTCTACCTCACTCATGAACAAGATCCCATGATACTTAATCTTCTGCACTTGAGGTAGTTACTGCAAATTCTGATGACAAGAGCAAGCCGCTCTATTCTGAGGAGATCCATAATTCTAATTTGAGGGCACTAACTTTCATCTCCACTGTCTGATGTTTAGGAGTGAATCACTCCAGTAAGCACCAAAAATCTTAACCACTTAAGGCTGGGAGGATAACTTCTTCTGCATACAACAGTAATGCAACCCTGAGTTCCTCATAATGGATACTGTCTAAACTACACCGTGACAAAGTGTCTGTGAAAATCACAAATAGAATGCTTGGCAATACATAATCTTGTTTGAATTGTATTCAGAAGTCGAATATACCAGAACTGAAACTGAGGATGTCGACGTAAGTTTCACTCTGGAGATACAAGGACCAAATGTGATGCAGCAAAGGTCCCAGGCCCCCATATATCAAAGAACCTTCCGCAAGAGAACCTTAGGAGTGTTGTTATGTGCCTTGGCATAGTTCAGAAACCCAACACAGACTATATTGGTAAACACACCCAGTATCTGGCTATGGGCAAACAGAATTCAGATTTATCCTTCGGAAGCATCTGAACTGACCTCTCCAATACCTTACCATAGGCTTTCCTAGAAGGATGATTGGTGTAATCACTCTATAACTAAGCATCACTGAAAAAGCTATGGCATCTCAAAGCTACCCACGGCCTTCAGCATTCCAACCAGAGCTCATCCTTTTATCCATCATGGACATGGCATCTCAAAGCTTCCCACTGCCTTCAGCATTCCAACCAGAACTCATCCTTTCAACCATCATGGACATAGCATCTCAAAGCTACCCACTACGTTCAGCATTCCAACCAGAGATCATCCTTTTAACCATCATGGACATAGCATCTCAAAGCTACCCACTGCCTACAGCATTCCAACCAGAGCTCATCCTTTTACCCATCATGGGCATGGCATCTCAAAGCTACCCACTACCTTCAGCATTCCAACCAGAGATCATCCTTTTAATCATCACGGACATGGAATCTCAAAGGTACTCACTGCCTTCAGCATTCCAACCACAGCTCATCCTTTAAGCCATCATGGACATGGCATCTCAAAGCTACCCACTGCCTTCAGCATTCCAACTAGAGCTCAATCTTTTAACCATCATGGACATGGCATCTCAAAGCTACCCAATGCCTTCAGCATTCCAACCAGAGCTCATCCTTTTAACCATCATGGACATGGCATCTCAAAGGTACCCACTGCCTTCAGCATTCCAACCAGAGCTCATCCTTTTACCCATCATGGACATGGCATCTCAAAGCTACCCACTGCCTTCAGCATTTCAACCAGAGCTCATCCTTTTAACCATAATGAACATGGCATCACAAAGCTACCCACTGCCTTCAGCATTCCAACCAGAGCTCATCCTTTTAACATCATGGACATGGTATCTGAAAGCTACCAACTGCCTTCAGCATTCCAACCAGAGCTCATCCTTTTTGCCATCATGGACATGGCATCTGAAAGCTACCCACTGCCTTCAGCATTACAGCCAAAGCTCATCCTTTTAACCATCATGGACATGGCATCTCAAATCTACCCACTGCCTTCAGCACTCCAACCAGAGCTCATCCTTTTAACCATCATGGACATGGCATCTGAAAGCTATCCACTGCCTTCAGCATTACAGCCAAAGCTCATCCTTTAAACCATCATGGACATGGCATCTCAAAGCTACCCACTGCCTTCATCATTCCAACCAAAGCTCATCCTTTTAACCATCATGGACATGGCATCTCAAAGCTACCCACTGCCTTCAGCATTCCAACCAGAGCTTATCCTTTTAACCATCATGGACTTGGCATCTCAAAGCTACCCACTGCCTTCAGCATTCCAACCAGAGCTCATCTGTTTAACCATCATGGACATGGCATCTCAAAGCTACTCACTGCCTTCAGCATTTCAACCAGAGCTCATCATTTTAACCATCATGAACACAGCATCACAAAGCTACCCACTGCCTTCAGCATTCCAACCAGGGCTCATCCTTTTAACATCATGGACACGGCATCTAAAGCTACCCACTGCCTTCAGCATTCCAACCAGAGCTCATCCTTTTAACCATCATGGACATGGCATCTGAAAGCTACCCACTGCCTTCAGCATTACAGCCAGAGCTCATCCTTTAAACCATCATGGACATGGCATCTCAAAGCTAGCCACTGCCTTCAGCATTCCAACCAAAGCTCATCCTTTTAATCATCATGGGCATGGCATCTCAAAGCTACCCACTGCCTTAAGCATTCCAAACAGAGCTCTTCCTTTTAACCATCATGGGCATGGCATCTCAAAGCTACCCACTGCCTTCAGCATTCGAACCAGACCTCAGCCGTTTAACCATCATGGACACGGCATCTCAAAGCTACCCACTGCCTTCAGCATTCCAACTAGAACTCATCCTTTTAACCATCATGGACATGGCATCTCAAAGCTACCCACTGCCTTCAGCATTCCAACCAGAGCTCATCCTTTTAACCATCATGGACATGGCATCTAAAAGCTACTCACTGCCTTCAGCATTCCAACCAGAGCTCATCCTTTTAAAGATCATGGACATGGCATCTCAAAGCTACCCACTGCCTTCGGCATTCCAACCAGAGCTCATCCTTTAAACCATCATGGACATGGCATCTCAAAGCTACCCACTGCCTTCAGCATTCCAACCAGAGCTCATCCTTTAAACCATCATGGACATGGCATCTCAAAGCTACCCACTGCCTTCAGCATTCCAACCAGAGCTCATCCTTTTAACCATCATGGACATGGCATCTCAAAGCTACCCACTGCCTTCAGCATTCCAACCAGAGCTCATCCTTTTAACTATCATGGACATGGCATCTCAAAGCTACACACTGCCTTCAGCATTCCAACCAGAGCTCATCCTTTTAACCATCATGGATATGGCATCTCAAAGCTACCCACTGCCTTCAGCATTCCAACCAGAGCTCATCCTTTTAACCATCATGGACTTGGCATCTCAAAGCTACCCACTGCCTTCAGCATTCCAACCAGAGCTCATCCTTTTAACCATCATGGACATGGCCTCTCAAAGCTACCCACTGCCTTCAGCATTTCAACCAGAGCTCATCCTTTTAATGATCATGAACATGGCATCACAAAGCTACCCATTACCTTCAGCATGCCAACCAGAGCTCATCCTTTTAACATCATGGACATGGCATCTTAAATCTACCCACTGCCTTCAGCATTCCAACCAGAGCTCATCCTTTTTACCATCATGGACATGGTATCTGAAAGCTACCCACTGCCTTCAGCATTACAGCCAAAGCTCATCCTTTAAACCATCATGGACATGGCATCTCAAAGCTACCCACTGCCTTCAGCATTCCAACCAGAGCTCATCCATTTAACCATCATGGACATGGCATCTCAAAGCTAGCCACTGCCTTCAGCATTCCAACCAGAGCTCATCCTTTTAGCTATCATGGACATGTCATCCCAAAGCTACCCAGTGCCTTCAGAATTCCAACTAGAGCTCATCCTTTTAACCATCATGGGCATGGCATCTCAAAGCTACCCACTGCCTTCAGCATTCCAAACAGAGCTCTTCCTTTTGACCATCATGGGCATGGCATCTCAAAGCTACCCACTGCCTTCAGCATTCCAAACAGAGCTCTTCCTTTTGACCATCATGGACATGGCATCTCAAAGCTACCCCCTGCCTTCAGAATTCCAACTAGAGCTCATCCTTTTAACCATCATGGGGATGGCATCTCAAAGCTACCCACTGCCTTCAGCATTCCAAACAGAGCTCTTCCTTTTGACCATCATGGGCATGGCATCTCAAAGCTACCCACTGCCTTCAGCATTCCGACCAGACCTCAGCCTTTTAACCATCATGGACACGGCATCTCACAGCTACCCACTACCTTCAGCATTCAAAGCAGAGCTCATCCTTTTAACCATCATGGACATAGCATCTCAAAGGTGGTACCCACTGCCTTCAACATTCCAACACGAGCTCATCCTTTTAATCATCATGGACATGGCATCTCAAAGCTACCCACTGCCTTCACCATTCCAACTAGAGCTCATCCTTTTAATCATCATGGACATGGCATCTCAAAGCTATCCACTGCCTTCAGCATTCCAACCACAGCTCATCCTTTTAACCATCATGGACATGGCATCTCAAAGCTACCCACTGCCTTCACCATTCCAACTAGAGCTCATCCTTTTAACTATCATGGACATGGAATCTCAAAGGTACTCACTGCCTTCAGCATTCCAACCAGAGCTCATCCTTTTAACCATCATGGACATGGCATCTCAAAGCTATCCACTGCCTTCAGCATTCCAACCAGAGCTCATCCTTTTAACCATCATGGACATGGCATCTCAAAGCTACCCACTGCCTTCACCATTCCAACTAGAGCTCATCCTTTTAACTATCATGGACATGGCATCTCAAAGCTACCCACTGCCTTCAGCATTCCAACCAGAGCTCATCCTTTTAACCATCTTGGACATGGCATCTCAAAGCTACCCACTGCCTTCAGCATTCCAACCATAGCTCACCCTTTTAACCATCATGGGCTTGGCATCTCAAAGCTACCCACTGCCTTCAGCATTCCAACCAGAGCTCATCCTTTTAACCATCATGGACATGGTATCTCAAAGCTACCCACTGCCTTCAGCATTCCAACCAGAGCTCATCCTTTTTTCCCATCATGGACATGACATCTCAATGATACCCACTGCCTTCAGCATTTCAACCAGAGCTCATCCTTTTAACCATCAAGAACATGGCATCACAAAGCTACCCACTGCCTTCAGCATTCCAACCAGAGCTCATCCTTTTAACATCATGGACATGGTATCTGAAAGCTACCCACTGCCTTCAGCATTACAGCCAAAGCTCATCCTTTAAACCATCATGGACATGGCATCTCAAAGCTACCCCCTGCCTTCAGAATTCCAACTAGAACTCATCCTTTTAACCATCATGGACATGGCATCACAAAACTACCCCCTGCCTTCAGAATTCCAACTAGAGCTCATCCTTTTAACCATCATGGATATGGCATCTCAAAGCTAGCCACTGCCTTCAGCATTCCAACCAGAGCTCATCCTTTTAACCATCATGGGCTTGGCATCTCAAAGCTACCCACTGCCTTCAGCATTCCAAACAGAGCTCTTCCTTTTAACCATCATGGGCATGGCATCTCAAAGCTACCCACTGCCTACAGCATTCCGACCAGACCTCAGCCTTTCAACCATCATGGACACGGCATCTCACAGCTACCCACTGCCTTCAGCATTCCAATGAGAGCTTATCCTTTTAACCATCATGGACATGGCATCTCAAAGGTGGTACCCACTGCCTTCAGCATTTCAACCCGAGCTCATCCTTTTAATCATCATGGACATGGCATCTCAAAACTACCCACTGCCTTCAGCATTTCAACTAGAACTCATCCTTTTAATCATCATGGACATGGAATCTCAAAGGTACTCACTGCCTCAGCATTCCAATCAGAGCTCATCCTTTAAACCATCATGGACATGGCATCTCAAAGCTACCCACTGACTTCAGCATTCCAACCAGAGCTCATCCTTTTAACCATCATGGACATGGCATCTCAAAGCTACCCACTGCCTTCACCATTCCAACCAGAGCTCATCCTTTTAACTATCATGGACATGGCATCTCAAAGCTACCCACTGCCTTCAGCATTCCAACCAGAGCTCATCCTTTTAATCATCATGGACATGGCATCTCAAAGCTATCCACTGCCTTCAGCATTCCAACCAGAGCTCACCCTTTTAACCATCATGGGCTTGGCATCTCAAAGCTACCCACTGCCTTCAGCATTCCAACCAGAGCTCATCCTTTTAACCATCATGGACATGGCATCTCAAAGCTACCCACTGCCTTCAGCATTCCAACCAGAGCTCATCCTTTTAACCATCATGGACATGGCATCTCAACGTTACCCACTGCCTTCAGCATTTCAACCAGAGCTCATCCGTTTAACCATCATGGACATGGCATCTCAAAGCTACCCACTGCCTTCAACATTCCAACCAGAGCTCATCCTTTTAACCATCATGGACATGGCATCTCAAAGCTTCCCACTGCCTTCAGCATTCCAACCAGAACTCATCCTTTTAACCATCATGGACATGGCATCTCAAAGCTACCCACTGCCTTCAGCATTCCAACCAGAGCTCATCCTTTTAACCATCATGGACATGGCATCTCAAAGCTACCCACTGCCTTCAGCATTCCAACCAGAGGTCATCCTTTTACCCATCATGGACATGGCATCTCAAAGCTACCCACTGCCTTCAGCACTCCAACCAGAGCTCATCCTTTTAAACATCATGGACTTGGCATCTCAAAGCTACCCACTGCCTTCAGCATTCCAACCAGAGCTCATCCTTTTAACCATCATGGACATGGCATCTCAAAGCTACCCACTGCCTTAAGCATTCCAACCAGAGCTCATCCTTTTAACCATCATGGACATGGCATCTCAAAGCTACCCACTGCCTTCAGCATTCCAACCAGAGCTCACCCTTTTACCCATCATGGACATGGCATCTCAAAGCTACCCACTACCTTCAACATTCAAACCAGAGCTCATCCTTTTAACCATCATGGACATGGCATCTCAAATCTACCCACTGCCTTCAGTATTCCAAACAGAGCTCATCCTTTTAGCTATCATGGACATGTCATCTCAAAGCTACCCAGTGCCTTCATCTCCAACCAGAGCTCATCCTTTTAACCATCATGGACATTGCATCTCAAAGCTGCCCACTGCCTTCAGCATTCCAGCCAGAGCTCATCCTTTTAACCATCATGGACATGGCATCTCAAAGCTACACACTGCCTTCAGCATTCCAACCAGAGCTCATCCTTTTAACCATCATGGATATGGCATCTCAAAGCTACCCACTGCCTTCAGCATTCCAACCAGAGCTCATCCTTTTAACCATCATGGACATGGCATCTCAAAGTTACCCACTGCCTTCAGCATTCCAACCAGAGCTCATCCTTTTAACCATCATGGACACCATTGATCTTCAATGGTTCCTTCCACATCACATTACCCCTATTTCTTGTCATTATTGGTAATTTTCTTCTCACATTTTTTAGTTGCTGGATAGTTTGCCATCAGGGGTGAAGTCCGTTTTTTTTTTTCAGTTTGTACCCTGAGGCCTACTAAACGATGCCCCCTTGAGCAATCATCCATGTTGCTCCTCCCCCACAGGTTAAATTCCCATTTTTGTAACAGGCTGAATTTATTATGGTATTGTATAGTGGAAAGACCTTTGCAGTCTTTGGAAAATAAATAAACACTCTTAATCAAGGATGCTATGCATTTAAAATTCTGAGATTACACAAAGTCTCTAAATTATGGTGAAAATAAGGTAGGATTTTATTCTTTCTAAAATTATTACAGGCATTCAAAAATAATATGTGCAGAAATCAGCTAAGATGTGGGCAAGGCAAGCGAAAGTATAACAAAAGGAAAGAATATAAGGCTCAACACCAGAAAAAAAATTAGAAAGTTGCAATTGATGTCAAATAGAGATACCACATGTGCATCCAGATTTGATAAATGAATTGTTAATGAGAGGTAAACTTTAGCCAAAGAATGAAAGCCTGATAGTGTCAGCACAAAATAGTGCTCAGCGTATGAGATTTTTTACAAAAATCGTACAAAAGGTGGGAGATACTGGCAAATACAGGTTCTGTAGTACAGAACTAGCACTTGAAATAATTGCTAATGAAGTGGTTGGATATTTTGAATGTTTTGCTGATGTTCTGTATATATTGGAAGCTATAAAAGTAAAAGTAAAATATACAAGTAATTGAGAACTATCAAAAGCATGAATCACAAATAATTAAAAGAATGATAAAGCATTGAGCATTTGAGAT
>NC_056746.1:31014101-31029101 GCF_019279795.1 Protopterus annectens | reverse complement strand
GCACAGGTCACTATCACTGTATATAGTGCGTTTATGACTCGTTTGATACTTCTTTCAAGGCTATGGGCACTGATAATTTTATGAGGTGCACAGGTCACTATCACTGTATATAGTGCGTTTATGACTCGTTTGATACTTCTTTCAAGGCTATGGGCACTGATACTTTTATGAGGTGCACAGGTCACTATCACTGTATATAGTGCGTTTATGACTCGTTTGATACTTCTTTCAAGGCTATGGGCACTGATAATTTTATGAGGTGCACAGGTCACTATCACTGTATATAGTGCGTTTATGACTCGTTTGATACTTCTTTCAAGGCTATGGGCACTGATAATTTTATGAGGTGCACAGGTCACTATCACTGTATATAGTGCGTTTATGACTCGTTTGATACTTCTTTCAAGGCTATGGGCACTGATAATTTTATGAGGTGCACAGGTCACTATCACTGTATATAGTGCGTTTATGACTCGTTTGATACTTCTTTCAAGGCTATGGGCACTGATAATTTTATGAGGTGCACAGGTCACTATCACTGTATATAGTGCGTTTATGACTCGTTTGATACTTCTTTCAAGGCTATGGGCACTGATACTTTTATGAGGTGCACAGGTCACTATCACTGTATATAGTGCGTTTATGACTCGTTTGATACTTCTTTCAAGGCTATGGGCACTGATAATTTTATGAGGTGCACAGGTCACTATCACTGTATATAGTGTGTTTATGTCTCGTTTGATACTTCTTTCAAGGCTATGGGCACTGATAATTTTATGAGATGCACAGGTGACTATCACTGTATATAGTGCGTTTATGACTCGTTTGATACTTCTTTCAAGGCTATGGGCACTGATAATTTTATGAGGTGCACAGGTCACTATCACTGTATATAGTGCGTTTATGACTCGTTTGATACTTCTTTCAAGGCTATGGGCACTGATACTTTTATGAGGTGCACAGGTCACTATCACTGTATATAGTGCGTTTATGACTCGTTTGATACTTCTTTCAAGGCTATGGGCACTGATAATTTTATGAGGTGCACAGGTCACTATCACTGTATATAGTGCGTTTATGACTCGTTTGATACTTCTTTCAAGGCTATGGGCACTGATAATTTTATGAGGTGCACAGGTCACTATCACTGTATATAGTGCGTTTATGACTCGTTTGATACTTCTTTCAAGGCTATGGGCACTGATAATTTTATGAGGTGCACAGGTCACTATCACTGTATATAGTGCGTTTATGACTCGTTTGATACTTCTTTCAAGGCTATGGGCACTGATAATTTTATGAGGTGCACAGGTCACTATCACTGTATATAGTGTGTTTATGACTCGTTTGATACTTCTTTCAAGGCTATGGGCACTGATAATTTTATGAGGAGGTTTGCATGGCTCTATTCTTAGAACCTCCCAGATGATGTTAGCACTGAGATTTTAAATTCTCCTTTACATAGTGATTTAGTTTTTGGCCCCACTGCTACAGAGCTGATCAAAAAGTGTGATGAAACGGACAAGCTGATGCGGATTTTTCAGCCCCCCCTTTTCCATGTTTTCCAAAGGATTCTCTAATTAACAGTCTCAACAAAATACAGATAAACAAATGTTTAAGATGAAATAGCAAGGGGGTTCCACGAAGAACCGTAGAATCACCCAAAGCTAAGGACAGTCCAAAAAGTCACAATGGCTATTTAAGAGATTCTGCCCCCCCCCCCCCCCCCCGGCCCCTTTTCTCTTCAAGAAAGTCTGAATCTAAATTTTACTCTTCGGCAACAAATAGTTGCAGACAGATGGGTTGTGAAGATCATTCATCAAGGTTAAAGATGGTAGTGGGAAGAAATTCCTCCTATCCAGGGGGTAATGCCTCATTATGCAGACCAGACTCTTTTGTTTCTATGTGTCTTTCATCACATGTTTTCCCAGGGAGTGCTAGAACCTGTTCCCCCTTCCCAGGTGGGAAAGGAGTTTTATTCAAGGATTATTTAGTGCCAAAGAAAGAAAATGCTTAGTGATCAATTCTCGATCTTTGTTTCCTTAGTGCCCAAATTCAAAATGATGCCACTTCATAACCTGTTACCTGTTCTTCATCATTCAACTTTCCCTGTTTCATTAGATTTAAAAGATGCCTATCATCACATTGCTATTCATCCAGACTTCAGGTGTGTCTTAAGTTTCTGTGTTTCTGGATCACATTATGAGTGATCCATCCACTGCACTGTGCGTGTTCACAGAGTGTCTAGCTTCAGTTATAGCTCGTTACATGCCAACAAAACAGGTGTCCTGATTTTTTATATCTAAATAGCTTGCTTATCTTTGCAGGGTCTTTTTCAAAATGTCAGGAATCTCTGTTTTGATAAGAGATCTCTTACACAACCAGGGATTTCAAGAGATCTTTCATGACTCCTTCTCACAGGATTACATTTCTAGAATGTCAGCTACTTACCACATTTGAAAGGGCTCTGCTTCTCCAGGAAAAAAATAGACCTACATCTAGATCATTTTCTAGAGTTTTCCACTCAGACTTCAATAACTGTGAGGGAGTACATTAGGATTTGGGGACTCATGGCTTCTCTGATTCTAATGATATCCCTGGCAAGACTCCACATGAGAAGGGTACAGTGGTATCTGCAGTGTCTTTAGTCCCAGCACCAACACTCCTCATCTGTTCGTATCCCAGGGCTGGGATTTGGCAGAAGGGAAACCACTTGGTGAAGACAACAGATATCCCTAAATTTAGGAATCCCCTTCTCCCTTCATATTCCAAAGCAGTCAGTCACCACAAATGCCTAGGACTTTGCTTGAGGAGCATTTTCAAGAGGAATAAAAGTGCAAGGAGTGTGGGACACCAAGCAGGTAAATGTAAAACATATGCTTGCACTGATCAAGGCACTCAACTCTCTCAGTCATCTGTGTTCCCTGGGATCCTTTTAAGTTGTTACAGGCAATACCACAGTCGTGTGTACATCAGTAAGCAAGGAAAAACAAAGATCATATCCCATTTGCAGATTAGCTATGTTAGCTTGAGATATAGTGTCACAGCACAGTCTCACTCTACAGGCATCCTGCGTTCTGTCAGAGCAAACCTGCATGGCACCCTTCCCTGGATAAGAGTGTTACTGTTTGAATTTTCATCCTTTACACTGATACCCAGGATACTTCTGAAGATTCAGAAAGAATTCCACAAGATGACTGGGGTGATTCCCTTGTGGCCCAGGCAGCCATGCTTCTCCCTTCTTGTGGAAATGGCCAGGGACAATTACCACAAGCTTCCTCACAGACTTGATCTATTAACACAAGAATGGGGGTGTTTTCATACAACCCAACACCAGTCAACGTAATCTGACTGCCTGGATGACAGGCCCTCAGTTCCTTTTAGTCACCTGTTTACTGACTGCCTGGATGACAGGCCCTCAGTTCCTTTTAGTCACCTGTTTACTGACTGCCTGGATGACAGGCCCTCAGTTCCTTTTAGTCACCTGTTTACTGACTGCCTGGGTGACAGGCCCTCAGTTCCTTTTAGTCACCTGTTTACTGACTGCCTGGGTGACAGGCCCTCAGTTCCTTTAAGTCACCTGTTTACTGACTGCCTGGATGACAGGCCCTCAGTTCCTTTTAGTCACCTGTTTACTGACTGCCTGGATGACAGGCCCTCAGTTCCTTTTAGTCACCTGTTTACTGACTGCCTGGATGACAGGCCCTCAGTTCCTTTTAGTCACCTGTTTACTGACTGCCTGGGTGACAGGCCCTCAGTTCCTTTTAGTCACCTGTTTACTGACTGCCTGGGTGACAGGCCCTCAGTTCCTTTAAGTCACCTGTTTACTGACTGCCTGGATGACAGGCCCTCAGTTCCTTTTAGTCACCTGTTTACTGACTGCCGGGATGACAGGCCCTCAGTTCCTTTTAGTCACCTGTTTACTGACTGCCTGGATGACAGGCCCTCAGTTCCTTTTAGTCACCTGTTTACTGACTGCCTGGGTGACAGGCCCTCAGTTCCTTTTAGTCACCTGTTTACTGACTGCCGGGATGACAGGCCCTCAGTTCCTTTTAGTCACCTGTTTACTGACTGCCGGGATGACAGGCCCTCAGTTCCTTTTAGTCACCTGTTTACTGCGGACGTGCATCAGGTGCTGCTGGAGGTAAGAAAGCCTGCAGCTAGAAAATCATATATAAACAAATGGAAGGGTTTTATAGTTGGTGCCAGCAACATAACCAGCACCCATTCAGGGCTAGTTGTTCTGTGGTTTTACAGTATTTGTGAACTCACTTACTGGCCATTTCAGCATGTCTGCCCGTGCATCTTCCTTTCAATGCAGTCTCATGTCGAAATATTTTGGAAAGGGGTTTTGCAAAAGAGGCCTCTAAGGAAAAATGGCAACCCCTGCTTAGGATCTTAATTTTATTTTAAAAGAAGCTAACACTTGCTCCACTTGAATCAGCTAACCTGACTGACTTAAGTTTCTTAACTGACCTCTGCAAGAAGAGTATCTGAGTTGCACGTTCTTATGGTGAGTCACCCTTACCTCATTTTCCACAGGGATTGGCTTTCTTTGAGAACCAATCCTTTTATGCCTAAAGTATTATCTGAGTTTTCTTTAAGCCAAACTATCTCTTGGTTTCTTTCCTGAACATAAAAATGAGGGAGAAATGATACTTCATACCTTGAATGTCTAAAGATAATTCAGGTAATATCTTGACAAAACGAAATCTTTCAGATCTTTGGATCGATTGTTCATTTCTTGTGAAGGTAAAAAGGAACAATGTATGCCAAAACAAATTATTTCTGAACTCTTGTCTAAGGCTATTACCTTTTGCTGTATTCACCACAACAAGATAGGCAGGGTCAAGGCCCACTTTACCAGGGTCCTGGCTTCATCTATGGTTTTTCAAAAGGGTTGGATTCTAGCAGTATTTGAGAAGCTGCAACTTGGTTCTCGGTACATACTTTTACAAATCACTATAAACTTGATTCCTTGTCTTGGTCTAGATCAGGCTTTGTAAGGGCAATTCTCCAGTCTCCTGGACTCTCCTTCCACCTTCCAGATGTGGTAAGCTAGCTTAATCTACCCATATAGCTAAGGCTACTGCAGAAGTGATCAGTATGGTGAACATAACACTGTTGTGTAAGTAAACTCACCATAAGAGTAGATTACCAAATGATCACTGCTGCAATAGCTGCTCCCTCCCTCCACCCCCTTTGTTTTTTGCTGTGTTGTTTATGACAGGGTGTGGTCATTTATTTTTTGTTCTTCCTAACATTGTCATTTTAGGGCTCAGCCTCACTCTGTCTGTTGCTGGGAAAGCTCTGAAGGGCTTGGTACCCAAACTTTTATTTTAATTGGCTCAGCTCAAGCTGCCTGATAGTTTAGGTGCATGGAAGGCATGGGTTCCTATTATATGATCGAAGACGCATTCTTTCGAATGCTTCTTGATCGAACTTGAAAGCACAAAATGGCAAAGTAGCGAAATGCATATAAGCGATTTCTTTCCCTGAGAACGAAATCGCTTGGCCGCCTCCATTACTTTGCCGTTTTTGTCACTGTAGTGCGATCTCAGAGTTGGTATATTTAAGTAAGGGTGTTGGGGGGCAAAGCCCCCCACTTCATGTAATGTTTTAAAATTTTTTTTTCTTTTGTGGAACTGTTCTAAGTGTTTGGGATTGTAAGCTTTCACTTACATGGGGTCGATAAATCAGCATTTGCTGATTTAATATATACCCGAAGGTGCACTGAGGCTTTGGAGGTTGACCAGCTGTTATATCCTTGGCAGGATATAAGCCATATAGTAAAGGCTATTGTAGGCAGTGATCATTCAAACATTCACTGTTATGGTAAGTTCACTTACACAATTGTAATTTTAGTCAGTCATTTTCAAAAATGAGCCATAGCTCTGCATTCTGACTAAATTGAATTGACCCATTAAAAGCATTTGACTGTTTTCCTTTTAAATGATTTCAGTTATTTTCATAACCATCTGAAAAAGAAAGACTTGTGGGTGTCATTGCAGTCTGATTTGTAAACTGTTATTTATTCCAAGTCAATTTGTTCCACTATACGTTCACAAAACCATCAAGGAATGTGAATAAATCAAGAACTTTTTTGGCAGAATTGCCTACCTTCTTCAGTAGCATCTAAGATTCTAAAGCTCAGCAGTATATTTAAACACATATGTAATTACATCTCAGAATATATTTTATCTTTTTAAAGGTATATCAGTATTTCACAATCTCATCTGATATGTGATGAATACTTTTTTCACAGATAATCATTAAACCCTGGATAAAATAAAGTCCAGCTCAATAATCCAGTATTGGTCCTTTTTGTCTAATGCCTCCCGATGACATTTCCTTTTGATTAGTAACTAAAACTGTGTCAATACCTATAACCTCCCTGGGTGCACTGATTTATGTGTAACTAATCACCTGCTGTATTTTATACCACTTACATGTTCAAAAGTCCTTGACGTTTTATTCCCACGTTAAAGGCAGAAGAAAAACGGATAAATTATGTCCGTGATGAGATAATAAACTGTCAAATGATGAAGCATTGTGTGACATTCACAGGGGTAAACATTTTATATCTAAAAATGTGGACAAACACAGTTACTAGAAATTAAACATCCAGCCTGTATGCAATCTATTAAGAAATATTTGTATAAATGCTTTTCTTGCATCCATGTTTATAGGTACTTAAAAGTTGTTGAATTGCTCTCCTCTTTCTAAGAGATAATTGCATCTAAAAGACAGCATTTGTTCCAAGTCATTGTGAGAAACTAATATAAGCTAATGTTTATTAATCAAATCCTTAAAAGCTTTGGGTATTTTATAGGTTCATAGGTAAATACTAGGTTAGCTGCCCATGCAGGCCATTTTAAACCTAGACAGTTTCCCTTCTGTACCTGAATTAACCGATCCCATTTGGTCAGAGATTGTCCTTATCCATCCAATGGTCAATAATTATATATTACCCCTAATGAGAATAACTGGAATCATACCACAGATATTTTGAGGGGATCCATGCATAGAGTAAAGCATTTAGGACCTATCTCTGTCCATTAGTAAAACAGGGGGCAGTCCTGCGGTAAATTTTCTGTTTTCTATCCATAGATCTAAGTTGCCCTTGAATATGGACAGGGATGAACTTTGTTTTATGTGGATGGAGCCTGTTCCAGAGGAGCAGTATCTTTTCTGAGATATACCTGCCCCTCCTAACAGTTCCACTGATGTGGCCAAAGAGGTTTATATCCCTATATCCTATAAATGTTATAAATGTATAAAATCTGTTTGTTTATTTATCTGTTTATTTTATTTTTTATAAATCATATAGGTTTCCATCGTATGTGGTCTCCACAACCATTTCATAACCTTTTTTCTTCCTTTAACCCTGATGCTTTAACAGTAATTTCCAGTTACAGTTGTATTCTATCTAATTTCTTCTTCATATTAAGAGTTTTAAAAACAAGGTCCCTACGGTGTTATAAAAAGCCCTTGAAGTAAATTTGTCAATGTCTCACACTGTTATTGTTGACTTTTGCTTTATACAATTTTTCTTGTGGCAATTTCACTTCAAGCTACTGCAAATTATGTGGCCTCATGTTAAAAATAACAGCTTGCAGTGGTGTGCCATTAAGGCTACAGATAAAAACTCAAATGCTCATATAACTGACTTACACCCTCACTCTTTTGTCTTTACTAGACAATTAAGACATCTTCAGAAAACAGCTTTTATTTTGGTGTGTCATTTGGTTGTGGTTTTTTTATTCTGGGGTTTTGTTAATAAATACAGAGGCAATACAACCAAATATAAACACGTTATTCCTTGCATTAGGGCTTTTACATTCTACAAGGCAGAAAAGCTGCCCTTTGTTGAAAGCAGTGAATTGATCAATAGCAATCCTACTTTAAAACATGTGACTAAGACCAATGCAAGATGGCACCTATGTGATGTATTCCACAGGTAAAAGATGTAGCATGAGGTAAGCCCTGCGATACGTCATAGATGGGTAAATCACTCAAACAGTATATAACGTAGAGATGTAAATCGCTATCAGTATTCAAACGGAGGTGAAACTAATAAGAAGGTACTTGGCGATGGTAGAGGACGAGGGTAAAGCATGGACAGTCTGAGTCCGTGCAGTGAACAGTGCTGATATCAAAATGCAGTGCGAAACCCAAGGAAAGGCAACAGCGTGATACTGACAATAGCAAATGGGAGCAACTGTAGCAGATGATTGGTATACAGGAAGGAGTGTGAAGTAACTGTATCAGACAGTACATTTTGGAAGGAGTCTGTGGTAACCGCATCAGATGAAGAGTTTATGGGGAGGATTATGGGATAATTATATCAGATGAAGAGTTTATGGAGAGGCGTGTGGGGTAATTATATCAGTTGAAGAGTTTATGGAGAGAAGTATGGAGGTAATTATATCAGCTGAAGAGTTTATCTAAAGGAGTATGGGGTAATTATATCAGTTGAAGAGTTTATGGAAAGGAGTATAGAGTAATTATATCAGATGAAGAGTTTATGGAGATGAGTATAGCGGTAATTATATCAGTTGAATAGTTTATAGAGAGAAGTTTAGGGGTAATTATATCAGTTTAATAGTATATGGATAGAAGTAATTGAGTAATTATATCAGTTGAATAGTATATGGATAGTAGTATGGGGTAATTATATCAGATGAAGAGTTTATGAAGAGGAGTATGTGGGTAATTATATCAGCTGGAGAGTTTATGGAGAGGGCTATGGGGGTAGTTAGATGAAGACTTTACGGAGAGGAGTATGGTGGTAATTATATCAGATGAAGAGTTTATAGAGAAGAGTATGCGATAATTGTATCAGTTGAATAGTATATGGATAGCAGTATGGAGGTAATTCTGTCTGATGAGTTTATGGAGAGGAGTATGGGGTAATTATATCAGATGAGTAGTATACGGATAGGAGTATGGGGTAATTATATCAGATGAAGAGTTTATGGAGAGGAGTATGGGGTAATTATATCAGATGAGTAGTATACGGATAGGAGTATGGGGTAATTATATCAGATGAAGAGTTTATGGAGAGGAGTATGGGGTAATTATATCAGATGTGTAGTACACGGATAGGAGTATGGGGTAATTATATCAGATGTGTAGTATACGGATAGGAGTATGGGGTAATTATATCAGATGAAAATTTTATGGAAAGGAGTATGGGGTTAATTATATCAGTTGAATACTATATGAATAAGAGTATGGGGTAATTATATCAGCTGAATAATATATGGATAGAAGTATGGGGTAATTATATTTATTTATTATTTATTTATTTACATTTGTTGACCGGGAGAGTCCGACTGGACACAGGTCCGTTTTCAGCGGAGGCCCGGGGAGAAAAGCTCCACATTATTATTTGCATTATACAGTTAAAGAAACATAGCATTTAAACAGACATTAGTCCAGTTAAGGACGCAAGACAAGAAGAAAACAGATGTAAAACAGCTGTAGAGCATAGTACAATTTTAAAATATGGTGACATATATTAAACATGGTTAAAATGTAGTTGAGATTCATCAGTGAACAATTGATACAATCTGTTTTTGAGGTACATAACAGCCATTAGCAGTTGTTGCTACAAGAAGTTAGTATTATGTGGTAGGTAGCTGGGAACATAAGTAGCCAAGCTTGCTAAGAGTAGGTTGTTGATAGGGGGCTGAGAGAGGGAGTGGGTGGGGGGAGTGAATGGTATTAGATGGGGGGATTGCAAGGGCATATCTGGCAAGTTTTGAAGTGTGATTTTAGTAAGGATTTAAAGTGGGTACAAGAAGTTACAGAGGTAATTGAGGATGGGAGGGAGTTCCAGAGTTTGGCTATAGTGCAGGACAATAATGCTTCTCCAGCAGAGTTAATGGCTCTTGTGACCTGTAGGAGGTTTTTGTGGCTGGATCTTAGTAGTCTCGTGGTTATGTAGGGTTGGAGTAGATTCTGGAGGGATGGGACTTTTAGTGGTTGGTTTATTAGTTTGTGGGCGAGTGTGAGTTGGTACCATTGAAGGAGGTGGGGGAGCTCTAGCCAGCCCAGTTCTGCTAGTGAGAGATAGTGGTGAGTACAGTAGGAAGCCCCTGTGGCGAATTTGGCGATTTTGTTGTAGCAGGTTTCGAGCTTATTTAGATCACATTGTCTAAGGTTAGTAAATATTGGAGAGGCATAGAGTAGGGTAGATATAAGATGAGAATTTGCTACCAAAATTTTAGCTGCTTTGGTAAGTAGTTGCTGATTTCTATATAATGCTCCTAGTTTTTTGTGCACTTTTTTAATGGTCATGGAAATGTGAATGTCAAAGTTCAGTTTATTGTCTATTTCTACTCCTAGTAATTTGGTGTGTTCTGTAGGATGGATGGTGGTGTTGTCTTTTGCTGTGATGTTAAAGTGAGAGCTGTCTAGGGTAGGTTTGGTGGGTTGGAAGATTAGTAATTTTGTTTTGTTTGGGTTGAGTATTAGTTGGGCATCGGATAACCAAGTTTCAATAGAAAAAAATGCTTCCTGAGTGACTTTTTGCAGTTCTGGTAGGGAGTGGGCTGTGCAGATGATGGTTGAGTTATCTGCGTATTGTATGAGTGTGCCATGTGTTGTGGCTGAGGCTAGATTATTGGTGAAAATAGAGAAGAGTAGGGGTCCTAGGATGGACCCTTGGGGAACTCGTATGGAGACTGGTAGTTGGGGGGATAGGTTGACCTGCCAAACAGCTGCTTGTTGGCAGTCAGATAGGTAACTCTGAAACCAGTTGATGACTGGTTGAGAGAAGGATAGGTTACTGAGAAGAGAGATGAGTTGTTTGTGTGTGACCATGTCGAAAGCTTTAGAGAGGTCTAGGAAGGTAGCTGAGGAGAGATAACCTGCATTTTTATTTTGTAGGATAGTGTTAGAGAAAGAGAGTAAGGCGGTGGTGGTCCTATGGTTAGGTCGGAAACCGTGCTGTGTGTTGGAGAGGAGGTTGTTAGCAAGGAGGTGACCTGAGACTTGAGAGCGAATGCATCTCTCTAGTATTTTGGAGAGTGGCGAGAGAATAGCTATGGGGCAGTAACTGGTTAGATCTGTGGAGGGGCCTCCTTTGTGTAGGGGAATTATGTGTGAGACTTTCCATAGTGTAGGAACATAACTTTCTGACAGAGATCTGTTAATCAAGAGTGATACGTGGTAGGCTACAGCGTCAGCTGCAAGTTGAATGTATTCACCTGGGTGGTTGTCTGCTGCTAATCTGGTGGTTTTAAGTTTAGTTAGTAGTTGTTTTGTTTTAGCGGTAGGAACAGGAGAGAAAGAGAAGCTAGTTGGGAGATTGTTAGTTCTAGTTGATGGTGTGGGTTTATGGGGGGGTTGTGTTGTCTAGCTAGTGATAGTATGGTTTGTGTTAAGTGATTGTTGAAGGAGGTAGCAATATTTTCGGAGGAGTAAGTTAAGTTAGGAGTGGGTGTACTTACTTTACCGGGGTGGAGGATGGAGTTTATTGAGGACCAGAATTGTTTGGGGTTATGTTGGGAGGAGGTAAGGGCAGACTGGTAGTATTGGATTTTGTCCTGTTTTATAAGCTTTTTGGTTCTATTGCGTAGTTCTAGGAATTTTTGCCTAGTAGAGGGGGTTTTGGTTTTGCGCCAGTTGTCCCATGCTTTATCCCTGTTTTTCATTTCAGACTTCGTGTTTTTTTTGTAGCCATGGGGATTGTTGGGCTCTTGTTCGGGAATGTCTTATGGGGGCGTGGTAATTAAGGGTGCTTAGGAATGTTTTATTAAAGTAGTCAACTGGGTCATCTAGTTTGAGGTATTTTAGAGGTTGCCAGTTACAGTCTTTTAGGGATGAGCTGAATGAGAGAGGGTTGAAGTTAGTTTTTTTGCATATTTGACGGTAGATGATGGGTTTTGCTTTATAAAGGTGTTTTCTTAGTAAGAAGGTTGGGGAGTGATCACTGAGGCTGTCAGATAAGCAGCCTGCTATATATGACTGGGGGCTCTTATTGACTAATATCCAGTCAAGGGTAGTGTGTTTGTTGGAGTTATTTATCCTAGTAGGTGACTGGACTAGTTGGGTGAAGCCATGAAGATTTACATGATGGGTTGGGTGGTTGCTACAGCAGGATTGTCAGTCAGTGTTGAAGTCTCCTAGAATTAAAGTTTCTTGGGGTAGGTGGTGGGTAGTCCAGCTGAGGAGGTTTTCAAGTGGAGGGATGTTGTGGCCAGGTGGAAAGTAGCAACCTATTATGTTTAGGGTTTTATTTTGGTTTATTTTAAGGTTGGCATATATTATTTCTTCCTTACCTATTTGGGGAACTGCTAACTTTAAGATCTAGATGTCTAGATGCTGCTTAAATATTATAGCTATACCACCTCCTTTTTTGTTTAGTCGGTCTACTCTTGGTATATTGTAACCAGCAGGGAGGATTTGCTCAATAGTAATGTGTGGTTTTAACCATGTTTCTGTAAGGATCACTACATCAGGGGAGTAGAAGTCTATGGTGGCATGGAATTCAAGCACCTTGCTGCATATACTTCTAATATTTAGGCTTACCAGAAGGAGGTCAGTTGGCTTTCTATTGGCTGTGATTTGGGAGATGTGGTTTGTAGTCTGATTATGAGGGGAGGGGTTGGAGATAGAGGGACCAGGGTTAGGATGGATGTCTCCACTGAGTGCTAGGTTGGATATGGATGAGATTATTAGTTTTATCAATTTCTGTATATGCTTGCTTATAAGGGACGTTTTTTGATTGTGTTATGTGGGCAATATGTATGGTGGTAGGGTTATGTTAGGTTGAGGGGTTGTTTTTAGTTTAGGTACTGTGGTCTGTAGTCTATATAGAGGGTGTATTGGGAACGTTGTTGACCTGATGAGAGAATAGTAGAGTAGAGGAGGGATATGAGTGGTGGTGTGTGTGGTGGTACAGTGGTAGTGGTTGAGTGCAGGAATGGTGGAGGTTTGGTAAGATGTGATGTATGCAAGGAGTGTGCATGCAGTGACTATAGGTATGGTGTGCTTGTACATATTAGTTGAGTAGGAAGGATAGTAGTTAGAAGTTGTAGGAGGAAGTCTAGGTGTGGTGATTTTATAGGTTGAAGGGTGGGAGGGGTTACTGTTTGTAATAAAGGTAGGACCACTGGGTGTGGGAAGGAATTGGGGGAAGGGAGGGGAGCGTAGCGGGCAACAGATAAAGGAAGACTATCAGTAGGTTTATAGGTTATAATGAAAAGGGCTGGCCCTGATTAGGCTGCAGTTGTTCTTGTGGGGAGGGGGAGGATCAGAATAGACCAGAAAAGTGGTGGATAGCAATAGTATGATGAAAAGGGCTGGCCCTGATTTCACAGATATGCAAGTCTACAGAAACAATAAGAAAAGGCAGTAGGTACTCTGACTTGCTTGTTTTGCATACTTGTTCTACTGAAATAAAATAAGCCAATTTTACCAAGGAGTTATGTGGAAATTAGGAAGACAAGAATTTATAAGAGAAAAGGTTTAGTAGAAGTAGAGAAACAGCAGAGCATACAAATAGTACAGCATCTAAAGACAGATTGCAGTTAGAAGTACAGAATGGGGGGGGGCAGCTAATGTTCTGAAACAATAAGAAAATCAGTAAGTACTTTGGACTTACTTGTTTTGCATACCTTTCTTTTGAAATAAAATAAACACTTGTAACCAGGAGTATGTGGGATTTAGAAAGACCACAAGTTATAGGAGAATGGGTTTAGTAATACTAGAAAAACAGCAGGGCTTTCAAATAGTTGGAACAGCTTGCAAAGGGAGACTGCTGTTAGGAAGTACAGTATGGGGAGGGGGCAAGCTACCATCCATGATGGAGTGCTTTACTTAAAAACAGAAATGAAACAAGGGCTAGCAATTCATTTTGTCTGGAGGATATTTTGTATATTTTGAAAATAACACTCAATCCAAGGTTGCCCGGTACTGTTAAAGGGCACTGCAGGCCAATAGATCGAACTTGGCTTGGTGATGAGTTTATGGAGAGGTGTGTAGGGGTAATAGTTGAATAATATATGGATAGGGGTATGGGGTAATTATATCAGTTGAATACTATATGGAGAGGAGCATGAGGTAATTATATCAGTTGAATACTATATGGAGAGGAGCATGGGGTAATTATAGCAGTTGAATACTATATGGAGAGGAGCATGGGGTAATTATATCAGTTGAATACTATATGGAGAGGAGCATGGGGTAATTATATCAGTTGAATACTATATGGAGAGGAGCATGGGATAATTATATCAGTTGAATACTATATGGAGAGGAGCATGGGGTAATTATAGCAGTTGAATACTATATGGAGAGGAGCATGGGGTAATTATATCAGTTGAATACTATATGGAGAGGAGCATGGGGTAATTATAGCAGTTGAATACTATATGGAGAGGAGCATGGGGTAATTATATCAGTTGAATACTATATGGAGAGGAGCATGGGGTAATTATATCAGTTGAATACTATATGGAGAGGAGCATGGGGTAATTATATCAGTTGAATACTATATGGAGAGGAGCATGGAGTAATTATAGCAGTTGAATACTATATGGAGAGGAGCATGGGGTAATTATATCAGTTGAATACTATATGGAGAGGAGCATGGGATAATTATATCAGTTGAATACTATATGGAGAGGAGCATGGGGTAATTATATCAGTTGAATACTATATGGAGAGGAGCATGGAGTAATTATAGCAGTTGAATACTATATGGAGAGGAGCATGTGGCAATTATATCAGTTGAATACTATATGGAGAGGAGCATGGGGTAATTATATCAGTTGAATACTATATGGAGAGGAGCATGGGGTAATTATAGCAGTTGAATACTATATGGAGAGGAGCATGGGGTAATTATATCAGTTGAATACTGTATGGAGAGGAGCATGGGGTAATTATATCAGTTGAATACTATATGGAGAGGAGCATGGGGTAATTATAGCAGTTGAATACTATATGGAGAGGAGCATGGGGTAATTATATCAGTTGAATACTATA
>NC_056746.1:30984101-31009101 GCF_019279795.1 Protopterus annectens | reverse complement strand
ACCACTCTATACACATTACTGGAGCAATTGTACTGTTATGAACAATATGGGGCAGAACCACTCTATACACGTTACTGGAGCAATTGTACTGCTATGTACAGTATGGGGCAGAACCACTCTATACACGTTACTGGAGCAATTGTACTGTTATGTACAATATGGGGCAGAACCACTCTATACACGTTACTGGAGCAATTGTACTGTTATGTACAATATGGGGCAGAACCACTTTATACACGTTACTAGAGCAATTGTACTGTTATGTACAATATGGAGCAGAACCACTCTATACACGTTACTGGAGCAGTTGTACTGTTATGTACAATATGGGGCAGAACCACTCTATACACATTACTGGAGCAATTGTACTGTTATGAACAATATGGGGCAGAACCACTCTATACACGTTACTGGAGCAATTGTACTGCTATGTACAGTATGGGGCAGAACCACTCTATACACGTTACTGGAGCAATTGTACTGTTATGTACAATATGGGGCAGAACCACTCTATACACGTTACTGGAGCAATTGTACTGTTATGTACAATATGGGGCAGAACCACTCTATACACGTTACTGGAGCAATTGTACTGTTATGTACAATATGGGGCAGAACCACTTTATACACGTTACTAGAGCAATTGTACTGTTATGTACAATATGGAGCAGAACCACTCTATACACGTTACTGGAGCAGTTGTACTGTTATGTACAATATGGGGCAGAATCACTCTATACACATTACTGGAGCAATTGTATTGTTATGTTTAATATGGGGCAGAACCACTCTATACACGTTACTGGAGCAATTGTACTGTTATGTACAATATGGAGCAGAACCACTCTATACACGTTATTGGAGCAATTGTACTGTTATGTACAGTATGGGGCAGAACCACCCTATACACGTTACTGGAGCAATTGTACTGTTATGTACAGTATGGGGCAGAACCACTCTATACACGTTACTGGAGCAATTGTACTGTTATGTACAATATGGGGCAGAACCACTCTATACACGTTACTGGAGCAGTTGTACTGTTATGTACAATATGGGGCAGAACCACTCTATACACGTTACTGGAGCAATTGTACTGTTATGTACAATATGGGGCAGAACCTCTCTACACACGTTACTGGAGCAGTTGTACTGTTATGTACAATATGGGGCAGAACCTCTCTACACACGTTACTGGTGCAGTTGTACTGTTATGTACAATATGGGACAGAACCTCTCTATCCACGTTACTGGAGCAGTTGTAATGTCATGTACAATATGGGACAGAACCTATCTACACACGTTACTGGAGCAGTTGTACTGTTATGTACAATATGGGACAGAACCTCTCTATCCACGTTACTGGAGCAGTTGTACTGTTATGTACAATATGGGACAGAACCACTCTATACACATTACTGGAGCAGTTGTACTGTTATGTACAATATGGGGCAGAACCTCTCTACACACGTTACTGGAGCAGTTGTACTGTTATGTACAATATGGGACAGAACCACTCTATACACATTACTGGAGCAGTTGTACTGTTATGTACAATATGGGGCAGAACCTCTCTACACACGTTACTGGAGCAGTTGTACTGTTATGTACAATATGGGACAGAACCACTCTATACACATTACTGGAGCAATTGTACTGTTATGTACAATATGGGGCAGAACCTCTCTACACACGTTACTGGAGCAGTTGTACTGTTATGTACAATATGGGGCAGAACCACTCTATACACGTTACTGGAACAGTTGTACTGTTATGTACAATATGGGGCAGAACCTCTCTACACACGTTACTGGAGCAGTTGTACTGTTATGTACAATATGGGGCAGAACCACTCTATACACGTTACTGGAACAGTTGTACTGTTATGTACAATATGGGGCAGAACCACTCTATACACGTTACTGGAACAGTTGTACTGTTATTTACAATATGGGACAGAACCTCTCTATCCATGTTACTGGAGCAGTTGTACTGTTATGTACAATATGGGGCAGAACCTCTCGATCCACGTGCTCCCAGAACCTCTCGATCCACGTGCTCCCAGAACCTCTCGATCCACGTGCTCCCAGAACCTCTCGATCCACGTGCTCCCAGAACCTCTCGATCCACGTGCTCCCAGAACCTCTCTATCCACATGCTCCCAGAACCTCTCGATCCACGTGCTCCCAGAACCTCTCAATCCACGTGCTCCCAGAACCTCTCGATCCACGTGCTCCAAGAACCTCTCGATCCACGTGCTCCTACGTCTGTTTCTTTTTGTGCTGCTCTATGGGATGTTAGTTTCACAACTTATCTATCTGCAGAAGCAGTTCAGAGAGTATGTCTCCCTCCATCCTCATAGAGGAGACCAGAGAAGGCAGTATGTCTCCCTCCATCCTCATAGAGGAGACCAGAGAAGGCAGTATGTGTCCCTCCATCCTCATAGTAGAGACCAGAGAAGGCAGTATGTGTCCCACTGTCCTCATAGGAGAGACCAGAGAAGTCAGTATGTGCCCCTCCGTCCCCATAGGAGAGACCAGAGAAGGCAGCATGTGTCCTTCCATCCTCATAGGAGAGACCAGAGCATAATGTGTGAATCCGTTCCTTCTGTCCGTAGCATCCTTAGTCACAGTCAGGTATCGCCATCCTCATAGCAGAGAACAGAGAAGGCAGTATGTGTCCCTCCGTCCCCATAGGAGAGACCAGAGAAGGCAGTATGTGTCCCTCTATCCTCATAGGAGAAACCAGAGCATAATGTGTGAATCCTTTCCTTCTGTCTGTAACATCCGTAATCCCAGTCAGGCATCACTAACATAGTGAATTCATTCACTGCATGTCATTCCAGTGGTCCTTATAATACATCAGGATGGAAACGTGAAAAATTCTCTGGAGTTCTCAGGTTTATTGGTACTTACTAAGCTACTGATCTGTGAGGATCTTTATAAGGCTAGCCATGCATTCCCATGAAGTTTCTGGTCCTTATATTTTAAGTAGAAATAAACCACAGATGAGCTGAAAGTTTACATATTGTCTCAATCCATGAGGGACAAGGGTGCTAAAACAGGGTTGTATTCGTGGTTACTCATCCATTTGTCCAGATTACATTTCAGTTGTTTAAGAGAAATACTTTGCTGTATGTGGAAAGGAGAACAAATCCAAAAAGTCATATTCTGCGTGATACAGATCTGTCCCTCCAACATGCTCCGTTAAGGTTGTAAAAGAGATCAAGATTTGTTGAGTGGCTGTTTATTCCCCATTGGACTTGTTAATGTGTAGTAGGTCTTTCAGAACAGAGTCTGTTGAGGCTCTGTTACTGAGGCAGAGACATCTGTGTAGTAGGTCTGACAGCACAGAGTCTGTTGAGGCTTTGTCAGTGATGCAGAGAGCTCTGTGTAGTAGGTCTGACAGGATAGAGTCTGTTGAGGCTCTGTTACTGAGGCAGAGAGCTCTGTGTAGTAGGTCTGACAGCACAGTCTATTGAGACTTTGTCAATGAGGCAGAGAGCGCTGTGTAGTAGGTCTGACAGGGCAGAGTCTGTTGAGGCTTTGTCAGTGATGCAGAGAGCTCTGTGTAGTAGGTCTGACAGGATAGAGTCTGTTGAAGCTCTGTTACTGAGGCAGAGAGCTCTGTGTAGTAGGTCTGACAGCACAGTCTGTTGAGGCTTTGTCAATGAGGCAGAGAGCGCTGTGTAGTAGGTCTGACAGGACAGAGTCTGTTGAGGCTCTGTCAGTAAGGCAGAGATCTCCATTCAGTAGCTTGTATGACACTGAGTAGTCATACAAGGTTTTTCGGATGGTCTGCATAGTTTTTATGATTTAGGCCCTTGATTTTCTTGTAAAAAAGGATTGTGGTTGTTCAAATTGTGTCAAATGTTTGGACAGGTACATACAGAAAGGGGTATTATATTCAATGATCCACTTAATGAGCGCACAGTATAGTTGAATGATCACATCCCTGAACCTGGACACCATACGTAATAAGATGTGCAATCAAAACGCACTTTCTAATAATACTGGATATGTGGTGATCGAAGGACAGTTTGTTTTCTATGTAGATTCCCAGGTCCCCAATTACTGGATCAGTCTTCAGGAGTGCATTGTCAGTATGATAGTTACAAAGCATGGCCTACTTGCTGAAGGATACTGTTATACACGTTTTGTCATTCACCTTTTTGTCCATGGTTTTGACAGCAGCTTTTGGTTTTGGAAAGGCCCACTTGGATGATCTTGGTGTGTTATGGGAATTTTGTGATAATACCAAATGTACAGTCATCTGCAGATGTGGTCAGCCAGAAGCCATTAACAATATATTTCACCTCTGAGAAGTAAACCCCAAGGAGGAGTGTCCAAGGTCTGAATCCTGGGGTACATTGCTAATAAAGGGTCTTTTGGAGGAGGTAAAGCAACCCACCCTAATTCTCTGGAGTCTATTTGTGAGCTAATTTGCTATCCAATGAGTTACATAGTTATTTGGAGTTATACAATTATGCCTGTCCTTACTGCCAGGCAAACATACAGGTACTAAGCACGTCAGCTGTTGAAAGGCAATCTTCCACAAAACAGGTACAAAAATGCTATAACCTGAAGTCAATTTGAGGTGGACAAGTTTGTATAGAACAATATATATATATATATATATATATATATATATATAGATGCCATTCAATTGATCAAAAGAACACCTCATTGAACACTGTCTCCTGAACACTCAGGGACCATTTTCTACAAATGGATGAGAAACTGCAAAATGTTTATCCTAGTGATCACTGCTGCAGTAGCCTTAGCTATACAGACCAGTTTCCAAAACTTCAGGACACCTTCTACTGGCCCAAACTAAAGATTGAAATGACAGGTTTTGGGCACCAAGTCATTCAGAGCTTTCCTGCTGCCAAAGAGTACACTCCTCTGAAGCTTTCGAAGCTCAGTGGTCAGCTTGTGCTGTTCCTTTGCTGAGCAGCTAAGTTCCCTTTGGGGAAAAAAAAATGAATTTAAAAAATTGTTTAATAACAGTTTCCTGTTTAGGAAAGTTATTTTAAAGCAAGGAGTTTTTGTATTAATGGAGTGTCATGAGACTGTTGGCCCCATTTTTCATGTCAGAAAGAAACAGAACACTAAACATGTATATACTCCTCTGGGTATTTGCTTGGACTTGGCCAGGGTCTAGGTCAAGCTGTCGACCCTTCGTATAAAGTAGTTCACGGTTAAGGAACAAGGACGCCCCTTTTCCTGAAGAGAATCAAGATACAAAATGGGGACAGGAAGATGAAGCGACGGATACGGGTTCTGCTCAGATTTCTGACTGAGACTCAGAGGGGAACTCCTGAACATGCCAGTGTTTTCAGTGGGAGAACACAGGTTTCTCAGTATCTCAGAAAAAAAACTGTGAGCTGTTACAGAAGGAATTTCCAGAACCTTCACCTATTCCTCTAGTTCTGTCAGCTTTAGAGGATGTCTGAGTTACTGCCTGCAGTTTTCGTGATAGTTAGCCAGCGGATAGAATGTACGAAGCTCCTCATTCTTTTAAGGTTTTATGCACTCTTCCCAGACGTGACCCAGCTGCTGTAACTTCAAATCTGATGTGGTCCTTTTCATTCTTTCTCACTGATGGGTTATGGATCCAGCCCTCAGACCCAACTTGGTCACATTCTGAAGACTTGGATGCTAGTCTTTAGCTCCTCCCTGTACCCATAATGCTCTATACCATCCCTAACTCCTCAGGTCTCATTTACAGCCAAGATGCAGATCCCTGGTCCCGAGAGTGAAATAATGATTTTCCTTGTGTTTTTCATGAATTAATATTGATAACCTTTCCTCGTTATATGTTTCTAATTTCTTAGTAGTTTTCTGGCAGGCTTTCTCTTTCCTCCCTTGTCTTTACTAGATCTTTCACTAGATTTCACCAGTGTTAGGGTGTTTATTGTTTCTTGTATTTCTTGGCACTTCTTGCATTTCTACTAATCTAAAAAAAAAAATATTCTTTCTAGTAGCTAGTTAATGGTATTAACTCTTGTACTGTGTAAGCGCTTAACTTGCATTGTGTTTTTTTGGGTAGTTCTGTGCTTATGCGTCTGAAGTTATTATATCTGAGAAACCTTCAAGTTTTATAAAGATGCATTTCTTGTTGGCACAACTTCCCTCAATCCAATGCCCACAAGAAGTGTGTCTATTGCCTGGGCCCCAAGCATTTAAGATTCTCCTGTGAAATCTCTGCTGCCTTCATTCCCAGGAGCATATCTGACCGAAGAAATAAACTAATTCTTAAAGGTTTGTTGCCTGCCTCTCCATCTTCCCCTAGGACTCAAACCCTCTCTAAACTGCATGGCTTGTATGACCCTAGGAAGAAGTAATTACCAAAGTTATCAAGGACTTCTTCTGAGCCTACTAAGAAACTTGCTAAAACATCGGATCCAACACCCTCGGATCTGAGGTCAACTTCATCTATTTCAGATCCACAGACCTCCTCAGATTAGAAACATATAACCCCCCCCACTCGGATCCACAGATGGCTTCAGATCTGACTGGGGTGATCACTATAGGCAGTTCTCCCCTTCCTTCACTTCCAGTTCTGGATTTCAAGCCTTTGGATCTGACAGCTAGGAGCCAAACGTCAGAAAGGTTTGTAAGGCCAGTCTCACTAGTGCTTGCAGACCCACCTCTTCAGCCTATCCAGATCTTCTAGGAGCTTCACAGAGGATGATGTGGAGATTTCTCAAGGCTCAGCTCCAGATGGAGGTCTTGCCAATTCTGTACACTCTCGGATCCATGAGTGCACCTACTCAGACCATTCAGTCTCCTTCTCTGATCTGACCAGTGGTTTTGTTGTCCCAGGATCCAAGATACCTGAGAGAGTTGGCTTAGGATCCAAGGAAGCCCCCTTCTTCAACTCCAGTGATTACCCTGACTAGCCCTGCTCTGATTTTATCGGATCAGAGCAGATCTCAGGTTCAAGATGTCAGGGTCAGGTCCAGTGGGTTGGTTTTGGCTCAGATGCTGTCAGATCAATCCCTTTAACTTAGTACTTTGGCCCCTGACAGCTCATGTCAGATTCTTTTTGGAGGCCATAAATCCAGGGTTGGCCTCGTCCTCTCCTCCTTGGCTGCCTCGGCTCTGAAGGAGATGGGAGGGGTTTCCCTGGGACCATTGGCTTTCCAGAAAGTAGAAAGGGCCTCCTCTTTACATAGAGATCCATTCTCTGACATCTCGGATCCTTTCCTTTATCCCTCATTGGGTTCAAACACAGAGCACATCATTCCTGCTCCAAGTCAGCCTACTCCCGGAAGGCTTCATGCTCTTCCTCCTGTGGAATTACATTTTTCTTCCAACACATCTTCAGAACACCCCACAGAAGAGTTTCCATGGAAGAAGACATGCAAACCAATGCACATAAATTCCACGATGGAGTCTGTCACTGAAGACACTGACTTTGATGAGGGAGAAAGAACCCCCTGATCACCACCAGACAATGTCTCCTTTGGAGATATCCTGGTAAGCCTTAGAGAGAAGAGTGGCTGGTCTGCCCAACCTCCTTCTTCTGAAGAGTTGGCGTTCTTGGAGGCTTTTGAGATGGGCCCATCTATGTCCTTAGTGCTCCCTGGCAAGCAAACTTGTTGACCTAGTTTCCCACCTGGCCTGGAAGGAATCTAACACTGTTGAGGCCATCCCCAAGTGTTTGGATAAATTCCTAGTCCCCCCAGCAAACAAAACACATTGGAGCAAAGGTGTCCCAATTGATTCCATTGTTGTGGTGGCAGCCCCCAAAAAGGAGCTGGCTGAGCAGAGCTCCTTTGTCCATCCACCGAACAGGGAGTCAAGAGTGATGGACAGATTTGGAAAGTGCATCTACACCTCAGCCACATTATCACTGGGGTTGGTAAGTTATTTGGTACACTTTACCAGCTTGCAAAGAGATTTGATCAAGGAGCTCTCAAACTCTCTTGCTGAAACTATGTTGGCAGAGGACTCCCCAATTGGCTACTCTATCATCTATTGCTAATTTCTCAATGAAGTTTATCTCCCATACAGGGGAGGGTACCTAATGAGCAGCCGGTTGAGACATAGCCATAAGGAGACGTGCATGGATGAAGGTATTTGACTTTGTGGAGGCCTTTAAGATGTCCTTTGTTAATGCCCCCTTCAATGGCTCCTCTTTGTTTGGGCCATGAGTGAAACAAATGCTCACCCACAGCAAGCAAGAAGGAAAGACCCTGCCTGCCATGGGAATCAAGTTTTCTACCTCTCAGAGGACCTTTTCTAGAAACCATTGAGGAGGGAAGAAAATCTGGTTCCAGAAATCTGCTGGGCCTTTTCAGGGCCCACTTGGGAATACTTTCTCCAGAGGCACAGGAAGAGGTTTCAATGGTAGGTGGTGCCCCAGAGGCAGTGGGAGTCCACAGAACCAGGGCTTCAGAGACTCTTTCTCTGACAGGCCCTATCAGCGCTGCTGAAGTGCTGCCAGACTGTCCATCTCTGGAGGCAGTCAGGGACCATCTTTCCCTGCACCTAAATGCCTGGACAAATCGAACAAACAATGCTTGGGGGCTAAGTATAATATCCAGAGGTTATTACATTCCCTTTTCCCTTCCACCTTCAGTGCAAGGGAGGAATCTTCCTGACATTCCACTCAGTCAGGGGGAATATGGAGCTCAAGAAATTCAAAAGCTGCTACAGAAAAACAGAGTCATGCTTAAGGTCCCAGACAAACAAACTGGATGCGGAACTTAGTCTTCTTTTTAGTGCCAAAAAAAAACAGGGGACATAAGACCAATTCAGGATCTGAGCAATCTCAGTCAGTGTGTAAAGAAGTCCAAGTTCCAAATGGTCATGGTTCAGTCCACCCTGCCTCTTCTTCACAAGGATAACTGGATGTGATTTATAAATCTCCAGGATGTGTACTATCACATCAAAATAGACAAGTGCTCCAGGAGACACCTGCACTTTTGGCTGGGAGACAATCACCACCAATTCAGAGCACTGCTCTTTGGTCTCACCACAGCCCCCTTAGTGTTTACCAAATGCATGGCAGTGGTAGCAGCACAACTGAGGTTTAAAGTATTCCAGGTGTTTCCCTATCTAGAAGATTGGCTCTTCACTGCATCAACTGTTACAAGCCAGGGATAACTTGCTTCAGATCTCCAACTCCCTAGGCATCATGATAAATCTGGCCAAATGGAACCTGACTCCTATACAAAATCTAGAATTCACTGGGACTCAACTTGACACTACGAGTCAAGTGGCTTCATTACCTATTGGCCGCATTACATTATTGAGAAATCAGGTGTGGTATTTACTGTCTCGTCAGTCTCCTCCTGCAAGACTAGTGTTACAGGATCTGGGATCAATGTCAGCCACCATTATTCTAGTTCATCTAGCAAGATTCTTCATGAAAATTCTTCAATGGACCTTGGTGGTTCAATGGTCTATTCTTTACCAGTACCTGTCTGTTCCCATCAAGCTGACTCTTATTTGAAAATGTCATATTCAATGTTGGCTTCAGTCAGATGACCTCTTCTTGGGCAGGCTGTCCCCCTCCCCCCCATAGCCATAGTGACCATGTATGCTTGCCAGTTGGGCTGGGGGAGCATTACAAGGGAAAGATGGTCCAAGACACATGGTTCCCCTCAGAGACCAAGCTGAATATTTGAACTGTATCTTACTGAAATTGGTACACCTTGTTTGCTGTAGCATAGACTAGATCCAGGCCTGCTGAATCTAGCTTTGTTTATATGCTTGTTGTTTGTTTGCTTGTTATTTCCCTGGAACGCTAATTCCACCTAATACGCGGCTTCTCAGCGCTTCTGTGGATCACTAGTGATATCTGCATTGCTTACTGTACTTATTTCCTTGTTTCACTTGAAAGAAAGTTACTGTTTGTCATTTCTGCATTTAGTTACTTGTAACACATTGCACTCAAGTTACCTGGCACTTGCTCACTAAAGCAATTATATAAGTCAGCACTAAAAATTAAAAGCACTACACCCTCACTCCCCACTGGCCCTTGTTTTCAATTATTAAGGAATTCCCAATATTATTCTAGCATGTCCAAAGGTCAGTTGTCAATCTCCTCTCCGGTCCAGCTGGTGAATCTGGGAATCTTGAGGCAATGTTATAACTGCCTCATGTACACAGACAACCCTCTCCTCCTCCCACATAATACAAATACTTGCAGAGATGCAGCTATTTAGCCAAACTGGAGGCTGAGCTCTCTCAACTCAGGACTGGCAAGACCAGACAGGAGGAGAAGGCAACTACACACACCACAAAACCAGCCTCACATAATGCTACCACACCACTGAATCAAACACATAAACACACAAAGACATACTCGGAGGCTCTGAGTAAAATTTACCTAAACAGCAGAGGCCTCCAAAGCAGACACCCAAACAACTGCTACCTCAAGACACCCCACAAGCAACACATAAACCACAAAATCAGTGTGCAAAGCAGTCACAGCCCTTAAGGCCAATTACAACACCAAACATACTTGTCATAGGTGACTCCATAGTCAGACACACTGATGTCCCACTCACCAGGCTGAACAAGGAGAGGGTCACAGTAAGCTGCCTATCGGGCGCTAGAATCCGCCACATAACACAAGCACTTGGGTCACTCCACGGCGAGTACAAATATGACACAGTCATTGTCCATGCTGGTGTGAACGACCTGAGACGTACCTCCCTGGACTACATGAAAAGAGACATAGAGGAGCTCTCTGATTATGTAGCCCAGGCAGGTATGACCCTGACCCTGAGCAGTATCCTTCCTTCACCAAGAATGATGCCACAATATAGAGACAAGATGATCAGCTTTAACAATTGGCTTAATGTCTGGTGTCATTCAAAGGGGATCCAGTGTCTGTCTGCCTGGGATGACATGCTTGACAAGCCACGCTGTTTAGCAAGGGACAGCTTGCACCTGTCACCCTGGGATTCCGCATATTGGCTAACGCTCTTGCCACCGCCATAGTGCCTTTTTTAGGCAAGGCTCAATTTCTAAACCTACCACCCTAGAAAACAAAAATGGGAAGAAACTGAGGGTAATGCTGCTCAATGCCAGAAGTCTAAATCTCAAAATGCACGCACTCGAGGCCCTTCTCAGTATGGAGAACATCAATGTCTGTGCTGTAACTGAAACCTGGTTCAAGGCTCCTGAGAGCACCCGGCACTATTAGGTTTTACCTCATATCATGCGTTCCGCCCCAAAACCCGGACCACACCACAAAAGGAGGGTGTATCCATATTCATAAAGGATACCCACACCTCCAGGTTGGTGGCAACGCACTAAGCTTTGGAAACCATCCAGGTGCAACTAACCATAGGCAAAACTGCTCTACAAATTGTAGCATGCTACAGGCCAACCTCTCAAACTCAGGAACCCCACACAGCCTTCCTGAAGACACTGGAGGGTATAAATGTATCTCCAAACACCATCATATTGGGTGACTTCAACTACCCGAATATAGACTGGGAACATTACTCAAGCCCTAACTTTCTAGCCCAACGGTTCCTGGAGTTCATAAATTCAAATGCCATGGAACAGCTAGTCACTGTTCCCACGAGAGGAGAAAATATACTAGATCTCATTATCACAAACATGGGGACAAAATGCTCCACACCGGAAGTATATCCCTCATTGGTGAGATCTGATCATAAACTAATCTCACTGGAAATCCACATCCGCCCCACCCCAAACAAAAAAGACCACAGTGAAGAACTTCTCTAAAGCAAACTTCACACTACTCAAGACTGGTGTGGTATCCTTCAAGGCCCCTGAGACAGTGGAAACCACAACCCAAGCTGCGGAAGCCCTTACAAATGCCTTCTATGAACACCTCCAGGACTGCATGGATCAGGCAATCCCAAATAAAACCAAGACTCTTTCCACAAAGGGCAAACGTCCAGTCTGATGGACCCCAGCCATTAACAAACTTTACAATAAGAGGAAAAAGCTATTACATGATAGAACAAAATCCATAAAAGGGAAGTCACACCTGATCATTATTAGTAAAAAAATACGAGCACTCATAAAATCAACTAAGGCCAATTTTGAGAGAAAAATTGCCATGGATTCAAAGGACAATCATAAGGCCTTTTTCAGCTATGTTAGGAACCTGGGTAGAAACTCCCAGATATTCTCAGAATTAGTCCAAAATGATACAAAAATCACTGAACCCACAGACATTGAAAACATACTGGCAGACAGGTTCAGTGCAAGCTTCACCCCCCTCTCCCCCTCTAAAGGAGAGATAACTATCCCAGCGGAGTGTAGCCTCCCAGACATCTCAAATGCGCAGGTGAAAGCTGCTCTCTCTAAAGCTAAAAACCCAGCATCAATGGGACCGGATGGTGTCCCTGGCTGTGTGCTACATGAGCTAAATGAGGAATTAAACCCGCACATAAGGCAGCTGTTTAATCTCAGCCTTACCACAGGATATGTGCCCAAGGAGTGGCGTACGGCAACTGTGGTCCCACTCCACAAAGGCGGTGCCTCTATGGACCCTGGTAATTACCGCCCCATAAGCTTAACAAGTCTAGTCTGCAAAGCTATGGAGAGTATCATAATGGAGCTCATAAACAAAGATATAGGGGACTTGCAGACATTGGACCCGACCCAGTTTGGCTTCGTCAAGGGCAGATCATGCCTTTTGAACTTGGTCGACTTCTTCGAAACAGTCACCAAGGCCATTGATGAGGGAAAGGCAGTCCATACAGCCTACCTTGACCTTGCAAAGACTTTCGACACAATACCCCACTCGGGTATTATAGAAAAACTTACCAGCTTAAATGTAAATCCATATGTCACAAGATGGGTTGCAAACTGGCTTAAGGACAGAACCCACAGGGTTAGAGTTGTTGGTGCTATGTCAGACTCCAAGCCGGTCACAAGTGGTGTCCCACAGGGCTCGGTCCTTGGCCCCCTATTGTTCGGCATCTACTTCTCAGAAGTACAGGCCAACATGGGAGGACTTTGGCTGACAAAGTTTGCAAATGACTGCAAACTGGGCACCATAGTGGAAAGTGCATCGGACACGGATATCCTTCAGAAGGGACTCACGGAAACAGATAGCTGGTGCCAGAGCCATGGCCTGAAGTTAAACGCCAAAAAATGTATAGTCATACCCTTCGGGAAAAAACAAGGTAACCCCAAGCTACCATATAGGTGGCAATCCACTAAGCACAGAAGAGGTTATCAGCGACCTGGGGACCCAGGTTGACAGTGGCCTTTCTTTTGACACTCACGTTGCTAAAGTGGTTAGAAAGACCTTCTACATTGCCCACCTGATCATGAAGGGATTCACATCCAGATCTAGTGAGGTCATTGTTCCCCTGTACTCTTCACTTATCAGACCAATGATCGAGTACAATGCCCCATTCGGGATGTATCTCACCCGACATCTGCAGCAATTGGAGAGACCCCAAAAGTTCCTCACCAAAAGGATAAAGGGACTCCAAAATCTGTCATATGCTGCCAGATTGAAGAAACTCCAGCTCTATTCAGTCGCATACCGTCTGCTCAGAGGTGACATGTGCCTGACATACAAGGCCATGTCCAACCCGGAATTAATGGACATGCTCCACCTCAAAAAAAGCAAATCCACCAAAACCACTAGAGCAAGCGACTTAAACCTTAGCACGGATAGAAATAGGACGTGCTGGAGGGATAGATTTATCACTCAGAGACTCCCTATGCTGTGGAATAAAATCCCGGTCCATGTGAGGCAGAGCACCTCACTGGCTCTGTTCAGGAGAAATCTTGACCTGTGGATGGGAGATCGTAGGTTTACCCCGGGAATCATCTCTGTGTCACTGCTGGACAGAGGCACAACAAACTAATGGGCACAGTATTTTTTCATATAAGGGGTGGCGTAAGCCACAAAATTTTGGGCTAGGCTTATAAAGGCCTTAGGGCAGATAGCCTAGTATAAACCTATGAACCTATGAACCTATGAATATCAGTGTCCTTGAGATGAGAGCAGTCCTACTAATGTTGCAAGCCTTTCAGGACATTCTCCCTCTGAGGACTATTGCTATCCATACAGAAAGCATGTCAGTAGTCTGGTGCATCAACAAACAAGGAGGAATCTCTTCATTGCCCATTTCATCAGATTGCTTTCTAGTAGCAGCACACATACCAGGGAAAACCAATGCACTGGCAGACAGCTGGTCCATTCTGATTCCTTATGAGTGATCCTTCAATCAAACAGTAGCGAACATGATTTTCAGCCATTGGAGTTATCCTTGCCATGACCTATTCACCTCTCCCCTTAACAGCAAGTGCAACAGGTACTTTGCTCTGATCCCCCTAAGGGGCAGTCACCAAGGAAAGCTCTGATTCAGGACTAGCCCCTGGGTCTCCTCTATGCTTATCCCCATCTTCCTTTGATCCTGAGTTTCTTACAGAAAGCAAGCAGGCTAGACTGCTTAGTCATCCTCATTTCCCCCTTTTGGCCTCGTGAGGTATGGTTCCCATTCCTATGGTCTCACCTCAAATATCCTACATGGGTACTGGAGCCCACTCAGGATCTCCTATCTCACCCGTCAGAATTCCACCATCCCAATCTCCATGCCCTTAAGTTGACCACATGGTGTCTCCACTTCCAGTGATAGCAAGACAGTCCAGGTTCGCTTCCCCAGTCCGTAACATTATCTTTGCCTCCCCGAAGTCTTCCACTAAGAAGGTCTACTAAAGAAGTGAAAAGTTTTCCATATGGACTTCTAAAGAGAGCATTGACCCTTTCTCAGCACCTACTTCAGCCATATTTCTTTTCTGCAGTACTGTTTTCAAAGAAAGGGACAGTTTCTCCATGATTAAACATCAGCTAGCTGCAATGCCCACTTCTCATGCTGGAAATGAATCCTTGTCTCTGTCAACTTCTAGGTTATGTAAAGCCTTTATGCAAGGAATCTTCCTCCTTAGACCTCCCATAAAAGACACTTCTTCCCCTTGGGACCTCACGCTGGTCCTCCAGGGGTTAACTCAGAAAACCTTTGAACAAGCAAACAATTGTGACATGAAGGTTCTTTCTTGGAAAACAATCTTTTTGGTAGCTATTACTTCAGTGAAAAGAATTTCTGACTTCTAGGCCTTATCAGCTAGGCCTCCTTACAACATTTTTCTTAAAGATAGGGTATCTCTATGAACTAACCCTTCCTTTATGCCTAAAGTGGCCACAGAGACTAGCATTAGCCAGTCCATACAGTTACCAGTGGTCTTTCCGAACTTTACTAATAAGGGTGAATATATGTTGCACCTTCTTGACGTTCATAGACAACTATGTGTTTATCTTCACAGAACAAATCAGTACAGGAAGTCTGATCAGCTGTTTGTTTTCTTTTCACCTAACTGCTTAGGTCAAGCAGTTTTCAAAATTACTTTGATCAAATGGATTCTTGACTGTATTTCCCTGATTTATTCTCAGAAAGGTCTGCAATTGCCTCCAACTCCTAGTGCTCATGCCACTAGATCTAGGGCTACCTCATCTGCTTTTTCCTCGAGAATTTCATTTGATATTTGTGTTGCAGCCACTTGGTGAAAGACTCATACCTTTGTTACACATTTTAAATTGGACATTGTGTGCAGAATCAGGGATTCCTTTGGTTTGACAGTGCTCCGGCATATCCTTTGTTGAGGGTCTCCCAGGAGTTGCGTAGCAGGAGACTGTGACCCATCAGTGAGGAAAAATGAAAAGGACAATATCAGATTTAGAAGTTATGTGCCATAACTTGGCACCTGTGTTGTCCATTTTCATTCTTCCTCAACTTCCCTCCCAGCCATCCCCTGGCTTTTGTCACTCCTAGAAGGATCTTTGGATGATTTTTTTGGAATACACTTGTTCCAGGTTTGAGCCTCAGTCTTTATTCTGTCTGTCTTGTCTCTATTATCCAATGGGCAGAAAGGCAGCAAACTTGATATGATGAATTAGGGATGGTGTAGAGCATTATGGGTAGAGAGAGGAGCTCAAGACTAGGATCCAAGTCTTGAAAATGCAGCCAAGTCAGATACGATTGTTGGATCCATAACCCATCATTTAGGAAGAATGAAAATGGACAACACAGATGCCAAGTTATGGTAAGTACTTAACGTCTAATTAATCCCACTGCTGCTAAACATTTAGTTAATTCCAGTCCTACTCTTTCTGACAAGGATGGGAAGGTTATTGATAAGCATAGGAAAAGTGTATGCTTATGCAACTTTGATTGCCAGGAGTTTGAATTGTTAGCCTCATATGTTAAAGTTTGTTCTAACTGTGAAAGTATGATGAATGTTTTGTCTGCAGTTTCTAATTTTGAAGCAAATCCACTTTAAATAATATAGTTTCTTCTACTGTACAAGTTACCACTGTTTACAGAGTGTGTGTATGACTTGATTGATACTTCTTTTAAGTGGCCACTGGTTACTATTTTGAAGAGGTTTGCCTGACTGCATTCTCAGAACCTCTCAAATAATTCTAATAATGAGATTTTAAGTTCTCCTCTTGACAGAGATTTAGTTTTTGGCCCTTCTGCTGCAAAAATCCAAAGGTGTGATAAAAGGGGTACATTAATACAGTGAATCTCTAAATGTGATAAAAGGGGTATATTAATACAGTGGATCTCTAAGTGTGATAAAAGGGGTACATTAATACAGTGAATCTCTAAATGTGATAAAAGGGATACATTGATACAGGGAATCTCTAAATGTGATAAAAGGGGTACATTGATACAGTGAATCTCTAAATATGATAAAAGGGGTGCATTGATACAGTGAATCTCTAAATGTGATAAAAGGGGTACATTAATACAGTGAATCTCTAAGTGTGATAAAAGGGGTACATTAATACAGTGAATCTCTAAATGTGATAAAAGGGGTACATTAATACAGTGGATCTCTAAATGTGATAAAAGGGATACATTGATACAGGGAATCTCTAAATGTGATAAAAGGGGTGCATTGATACAGTGAATCTCTAAATGTGATAAAAGGGGTACATTAATACAGTGGATCTCTAAATGTGATAAAAGGGATACATTGATACAGAGAATCTCTAAATGTGATAAAAGGGGTACATTAATACAATGAATCTCTAAGTGTGATAAAAGGGGTACATTAATACAGTAAATCTCTAAGTGTGATAAAAGGGGTGCATTGATACAGCGAATCTCTAAGATTATTTCTGCTTCCTTTTCCAAGTTTTCTAAGGCAAAAATAAATAAATAAATAAATAAATAAACAGCCTTAAGAAAATGCAGGACAACTGATGTTTAAGAAAAAAATGACAAGGGTGTCCCTAAAAAGAATTCTGCAACTTCCCAAATCTAAGGACAGTCCAAGGAAGGGACCTTGTGCCTCCCACCAAGAGCCCCTTTTCCCTTCCAGAAAGTCTGAATCTCCACTTTTCTCTTTGGCAGCAGATAGTTTCAGACAAATGGGTTTTGAATATCTTTCATCTAGGTTAGGATGGCAGTGGAAAAATCCTCCTCTCCAGTGGGCAATCCTTCATCTACCAGTCCGTTATTTCCACCTGTCCTTGATCGCAGGTTGCCCCAGGGAGTGATGGAGCCAATGTTTCCTTTCCGAGTCAGGAAAGTTTTTTTTATTTGAGGATGTTTTACTGCCAAAAGAAAGAAACTGCTTGGAGACCAGTTCCAGATCTTTATTTCCTAAACCTGTTTGTGATAGCACCCACTTTCAAAATGATGTCACTTCATAACCTATTATGTTTTCTTCATCATTCAAGTTTCTTAGTAATGCTACATTTAAACGATGCTTATCCTCAAGCCCTATTCATCCAGACCTCGGGTATTTCTTAATTTTCTGTGTGTATGTCTCATATTATCAGTTCTCTGCCTTACCGTTTGCACTACTCACTGCACCAAGAGTTTTCATAAAGTGTGTTACTCACTGCGGGTTACAGAGTATCCACATTTTCTGTATTTAAATGAATTGCTTATCTTTTCAGAGATGGGATTCCAAGAAAACATTCAAAAGTCTTTTTTAACTCTTTCACAGAGGATGTTTTCAGGGGTATCAGCTAGACACATCAGTTCAAACAGCTATTCTTCCACGATAAAAAAGTAGATCTATATCTAGATCTATTTCTAAGGTTTTTCTACTCAGACTTCAGTCACCAAAAGGGAATATGTCAGGATTTTGGGGTCTCATCTGTAATTCTCATGATACCCCTGGCCAGACTCCACATGAGAAAGATACAATGGCATCCGAAGCCTCTTTGGTCCCAGCACTAACATCCTTTGTCTTTTCAAACCCCAGTGGTGGGGATTATCAGAAGAGAAATCACTCCCCTTCTCCCTCCCTGTTCCAAAGCAGTAATTTGCCACAGATTCCTTGGACTTTGCTTTGGGAGCAGTTTCAGGAGGGATAAAAGTGCAAGGCTTGTTGGACACCAAGGACAGATGCAAGCACATAAACATAAAAGAGATGTTTACCCACAATCAAGGCACTTAACTGCCTGAATCGTCTCTGGTCCCTGGGACTTCTTCATGTTATTACAGACAATGCCACGGTCATGTGGTACATCCACGAGCAGGGTGGAATCAGGTTATACCCCTTTTACAGACTAGCCATGTCAGCTTAGGATGTAGCTTCACAGCACTAGCACACTCTACAGGCATCAAACTTGTGAAGCAGATAAGCTTAGCAGGACAAGTGCAGACCCTCATGCAAGGAAACTAGATTGGGGGTCTTCCAAGATTTGATACAAGGAGTATGTGGAACCTTGCCTCCTCTCTGAATAGTCAACTGACAATATTGTGCCCTAGGGTTCCATGCAAGAAGGCTGAGAAGACAGATGCCATTTCTTTTCTTTGGACAGGAATGTTCTTGTATGCTTTTCCACCTCTTCCAATGATATCTAGGGTACTTAAGAAGATTCAGAAGGAACCTTCCAGATTATAGTGGTGACTCTCTTCTGGCCCAGGCAACAGTGGTTCTTCCTTCTGTAGAAAAAGGACAGGGGCTATTACCACAAGATTCCTCACAGACTGCATCTACACTTACATGAACAGGGGTGTTTGATATACCCTGACCCCAATACACTTCAGCTGACTGCCTGGATGACAGGCCGTCAGTTCCTTTTAGTCACCTGTTTACTGACTGCCGGGATGACAGGCCCTCAGTTCCTTTTAGTCACCTGTTTACTGACTGCCGGGATGACAGGCCCTCAGTTCCTTTTAGTCACCTGTTTACTGACTGCCTGGATGACAGGCCCTCAGTTCCTTTTAGTCACCTGTTTACTGACTGCCTGGATGACAGGCCCTCAGTTCCTTTAGTCACCTGTTTACTGACTGCCGGGATGACAGGCCCTCAGTTCCTTTTAGTCACCTGTTTACTGACTGCCGGGATGACAGGCCCTCAGTTCCTTTTAGTCACCTGTTTACTGACTGCCTGGATGACAGGCCCTCAGTTCCTTTTAGTCACCTGTTTACTGACTGCCTGGATGACAGGCCCTCAGTTCCTTTTAGTCACCTGTTTACTGACTGCCTGGATGACAGGCCCTCAGTTCCTTTTAGTCACCTGTTTACTGACTGCCTGGATGACAGGCCCTCAGTTCCTTTTAGTCACCTGTTTACTGACTGCCTGGATGACAGGCCCTCAGTTCCTTTTAGTCACCTGTTTACTGACTGCCGGGATGACAGGCCCTCAGTTCCTTTTAGTCACCTGTTTACTGACTGCCTGGATGACAGGCCCTCAGTTCCTTTTAGTCACCTGTTTACTGACTGCCGGGATGACAGGCCCTCAGTTCCTTTTAGTCACCTGTTTACTGACTGCCTGGATGACAGGCCCTCAGTTCCTTTTAGTCACCTGTTTACTGACTGCCTGGATGACAGGCCCTCAGTTCCTTTTAGTCACCTGTTTACTGACTGCCTGGATGACAGGCCCTCAGTTCCTTTTAGTCACCTGTTTACTGACTGCCTGGATGACAGGCCCTCAGTTCCTTTTAGTCACCTGTTTACTGACTGCCTGGATGACAGGCCCTCAGTTCCTTTTAGTCACCTGTTTACTGACTGCCTGGATGACAGGCCCTCAGTTCCTTTTAGTCACCTGTTTACTGACTGCCTGGATGACAGGCCCTCAGTTCCTTTTAGTCACCTGTTTACTGACTGCCTGGATGACAGGCCCTCAGTTCCTTTAGTCACCTGTTTACTGACTGCCTGGATGACAGGCCCTCAGTTCCTTTTAGTCACCTGTTTACTGACTGCCTGGATGACAGGCCCTCAGTTCCTTTTAGTCACCTGTTTACTGACTGCCTGGATGACAGGCCCTCAGTTCCTTTTAGTCACCTGTTTACTGACTGCCTGGATGACAGGCCCTCAGTTCCTTTTAGTCACCTGTTTACTGACTGCCTGGGTGACGGGGTCCTAATTCCTTTTAGTCACCTGTTTACTGACTGCCTGGATGACAGGCCCTCAGTTCCTTTTAGTCACCTGTTTACTGACTGCCTGGATGACAGGCCCTCAGTTCCTTTTAGTCACCTGTTTACTGACTGCCTGGATGACAGGCCCTCAGTTCCTTTAGTCACCTGTTTACTGACTGCCTGGATGACAGGCCCTCAGTTCCTTTTAGTCACCTGTTTACTGACTGCCTGGATGACAGGCCCTCAGTTCCTTTTAGTCACCTGTTTACTGACTGCCTGGATGACAGGCCCTCAGTTCCTTTTAGTCACCTGTTTACTGACTGCCGGGATGACAGGCCCTCAGTTCCTTTTAGTCACCTGTTTACTGACTGCCGGGATGACAGGCCCTCAGTTCCTTTTAGTCACCTGTTTACTGACTGCCTGGATGACAGGCCCTCAGTTCCTTTTAGTCACCTGTTTACTGACTGCCTGGATGACAGGCCCTCAGTTCCTTTTAGTCACCTGTTTACTGACTGCCTGGGTGACAGGCCCTCAGTTCCTTTTAGTCACCTGTTTACTGACTGCCTGGATGACAGGCCCTCAGTTCCTTTTAGTCACCTGTTTACTGACTGCCTGGATGACAGGCCCTCAGTTCCTTTTAGTCACCTGTTTACTGACTGCCTGGATGACAGGCCCTCAGTTCCTTTTAGTCACCTGTTTACTGACTGCCTGGATGACAGGCCCTCAGTTCCTTTTAGTCACCTGTTTACTGACTGCCTGGATGACAGGCCCTCAGTTCCTTTTAGTCACCTGTTTACTGACTGCCTGGATGACAGGCCCTCAGTTCCTTTTAGTCACCTGTTTACTGACTGCCTGGATGACAGGCCCTCAGTTCCTTTTAGTCACCTGTTTACTGACTGCCGGGATGACAGGCCCTCAGTTCCTTTTAGTCACCTGTTTACTGACTGCCGGGATGACAGGCCCTCAGTTCCTTTTAGTCACCTGTTTACTGACTGCCTGGATGACAGGCCCTCAGTTCCTTTTAGTCACCTGTTTACTGACTGCCTGGATGACAGGCCCTCAGTTCCTTTTAGTCACCTGTTTACTGACTGCCTGGGTGACAGGCCCTCAGTTCCTTTTAGTCACCTGTTTACTGACTGCCTGGGTGACAGGCCCTCAGTTACTTTTAGTCACCTGTTTACTGACTGCCTGGATGACAGGCCCTCAGTTCCTTTTAGTCACCTGTTTACTGACTGCCTGGATGACAGGCCCTCAGTTCCTTTTAGTCACCTGTTTACTGACTGCCTGGGTGACAGGCCCTCAGTTCCTTTTAGTCACCTGTTTACTGACTGCCGGGATGACAGGCCCTCAGTTCCTTTTAGTCACCTGTTTACTGCGGACGTGCAGCAGGTGCTGCTGGAGGTAAGAAAGCCTGCAGCTAGAAAATCATATATAAACAAATGGAAAGGGTTTTATAGTTGGTGCCAGCAACATAACCAGCACCCGTTCAAGAGCTAGTTGTTCTCTGGTTTTACAGTATTTGTGTGAGTTACTCCCCTATGGCCTTTCTTACTTCTCCATCATGGCTCATTTATCAGCCATTTCAGCATGTGTGCCTACAGATACTCTTCTTTCATACATTCTTATGGCAACATGTTTTTGAAAGGGGTTTGTTTAAGAGGCCTCCAAGAAAACTTTTGGCCCCTCCTTGGGATCTTAATTTAGATAACACTTTCTCCATTTGAACCAGCTATCCTGGATAATTTGAGGTTGTTGACATGGAAATCATATTTACTGATTTCTCTAGCCCCTGTAAGAAGGGTATCTGAGACACAAGCTCATCCTTTTATGCCTAAAGTGGTATCCAAGTTTACTTTAAGCCAAACTGTTTTCTTTGCTGAACCTCAAAACGAACTAAAACAATGAGTAACAAGGTCACACAGACAAACCACTCAGTAAAAACTACAAGAAAAATCCAGCCAAACTAGATTTTCCACTGTATGATTCATTAAAGCCTCTTGTATTAGAGGTACATGGGATATATGCAAATGACACCTTCAGGACATCAGGTGTTACAGCTATATGGCAATTCTGAATGTCCATGAATTTTTTCCCCTTTTTAAGTCTGTTATGGACAAATTCAAGCCAATAATGTCAAATGCCACTAGCTGCGGGCAGGCATGTTTCAGACTTCTTATGGCCTCGTCAACACAACATAAGTGGACTGTTTGGCTAACGTTTGGAAACACTGGGTTGTCATACCCAGCTGATGTCCATAACAATTAGGGTGTCTGCAAAATCCTAAAGTAGAAAAGATACTGCATCCCCAGATAACTTGGATACTATCTTGACAAAACTAAATCTTTCATATATTTTGATCAGTTGTTCATTTTCTGTGAAGATAAAAAGGGACAACCTCTGTCAAAGCAGATAATTTCCAAATAGTTGTCTAAAGTTATTACCTTTTGTTATACTCACCACAACAAAATTTATTCCAAGCAAAGTTAAGGCTCACCCCTACCAGGTCCTTGGCTTCATCTATGGCTTTTTGGAAAGTATTCTAGAAGCAGCAACTTGGTCCTCTGTGCATACTTTTACAAAGCATTATAAGCTTGATTCCTTCTCTAGGTTTAAATTAGGCTTTACTAGAACCGGCCTTCAGAGACTCATAGATTTTTCTCCTTCTTCCTCTCAAATGTAGTACCATAGAGATTAATACACCCATGTAGCTAAGGCTGCTGCAGCCGTGATCTCAAGGATGAACATAGTACAGTTCTGCAAGTAAACTTACCATAACATTAGATGTTCACAAGATCACTGCTACAGTAACCAAGTCCTCCATCCCTCTAGTCCCCTTGTGTTCTACTGTGATGTTTACGCCAGAGATTTATTTATTTTTGTTGTTCCCAGCATTGTCCTTTCAGGTTTCCTGTCTCTGCTGGCATGAAAACTCTGAAGGACTTGGCACCTAAACCTGTCTTTTTAGTTACCTCAGCTTGAGCTGACCAATGGTTTGGACTCATAGAAGGTGCCTGAAGCTTTGAAAGCTGGCTGGCTATTATATCCTTGGCAGGATATAATGAAGATAGCTAAGGCTACTCAGCAGTGATCATTCACACATCTAGCGTTATGGTGAGTTTATTTAGACAACTCTACTTTCTCCTTGGTTTAGCATCATGTTCCTCAGATGGTAGCTACGAGTAGATGTCCCAAAATATCCTTCTTCTTCCTGCCTCTGGGTTACTCGTATGCAAAATATAAGGACGAAAACTATCATGGGAATGTAAGGCTCGGCTTCTCATCTCATCCTCACAGATCAATAGGCTAGTATCTATGAACCTATGAACTTGAAGGTACAAGTCATGTTCTTCTGTGATTTCTTCTGTAGGAATAAGTGCTGGTCAAACCTCAGACACAAACCACATAGTGGAAGCATAATATCAAAACTATTTACAATAACATGAAAATAATTTTGACCAAAAGTAAGAAGAGTAATTCCCAGAATGTTGAAGCCATTGCCACTGAAGTAAACAACTCAGGAATGTAATAAAATCCACCAAAACCAAGTATGAGGCTAAAATAGCTACCCAAACCAGACAGTCACAAGGCATTTTTTTAGTTACGTCTGTAATCTCAAAAGCACGATGCAGGAATGAATTGAGCTGACTGTGAGCGATGTTACCTGCACTGAGGCTGAAGATATTAGCAAACCTACTGGCTGATAAATTTAGCTCTAACTTTAACAATCTTTCCCCTCTGTCTGTCTCTCAAGATACACCTGAAACTGGATCACCTCCAACTATCACACAAGACCAAGTCCTAAAATTGCTATCAAAAGTGAAAAATACTTCATTGATAGGTCCTGATAATATCCCTGGAAGCATCTTAAATAGCATGAAGCACGATTTAGCCACGCCCCTAACAACACTGTTCAGTTTCAGCCACACCCCTAGCAACATTGTTCAGTCTCAGTCACACCCCTAACAACACTGTTCAGTCTCAACCACACCCCTAGCAACACTGTTCAGTCTAAGCCACACCCCTAACAACACTGTTCAGTCTCAGCCACACCCCTAACAACACTGCTCAGTATCAGCCACACCCCTAACAACACTGTTCAGTCTCAGCCTCCACACAGGTTTTGCACCAAGTGAATGGAGAACAGCTGCAATCATTCCCCATCGTAAGGGAGGACCTTCCACAGACACACGCAATTACAAACCCATAAGTCTGACCAGCCTCATATGCAAAGCCAAGGAAAGACTTATCATGGAATTAATTAATCAGGACATAGGGAGCCTCCAAATTTTGTGTCTGTAAGGGAAATACCTTAAAAATTATCCCAACCTCACATCTTAGACCCGTCAATGTTTTGATTCAAGGGCAGTTCATGCTTACTCAACCTTCTGGATTATTTTGAAAAGATCACCAAAGCAATAGATGAAGTTAAAATGGTACACACCGCATACCTCGATCTGACCAAAGCTCTTGATACAATTCCACACTCTGGCATAGTATAAAAGCTAAATAAACTAGGAATAAACCCCTATTTCACCCACTGGATTAACAACTGGTTCACAGATAGGATGCAGTCAAAATACGGGAAGTTACCTCAATAAAGAGATCAGTCACTAGTGGAGTCCACCAGGGTTCTGTGCTGGGACCTCTCCTG
>NC_056746.1:30888432-30945932 GCF_019279795.1 Protopterus annectens | reverse complement strand
AGTGAGCCCTGATGCATCCTACATGCTTACATTTTTAGTATCACGGTTATGTTCTTACTAGTAAAAGATACGTAGAAGAAGAGGTGCTTTCTTCTTGTTGCCTTTTTTCATTTCTTCATCAACCTACCAGCTGCATAAGTGATTATGGGTAACCTAGGAACATTTGGGCCTGCTGATTAACTTGGTTAGCATTTATATTTCTTGATAAGGAGAGCATCGCCTTTGTTGCAGGTTGCATGTGTACTTACATGCTGTCACTGTTACCTGTGGGCGACCACATCTCTGGCCACATTAGCAGGAACTGGAATGTAATAATAATCACCATCTGCATTAGTTGTCTCTACTTCTCTACTTTCAACAAGACTCGGCAACAGAACTGGTTCACCTAGAAAGTTTGTTTTGATACCAGACAAAAGCATTGCATTTTTAGTTTGTAATACTAAATCTTAAGTGATCTGGTCTGTGCACTTCAGCAGGCAGGACTGGTCATTGCAAGTGGTACCATTTTGCCCCATACCACTTTCCTAACTCCCATAATGCTCCTTGACCATCACTTCTTCGCATCTGTTTTCTGGTTTTTATCTATCAGACGAAGATTATGACCTCTCAAACTTCATTCGTTTTTGACATATTTTACTTGAAGTGCTCCGTTTTTTTTATCATTCTTATTTAGTAAAGAATAAATGTCTTTTTTATTATTATTTTCTGTCAGCCCCCTTCTCCCTTATAGCTATGTTTTTCTTTTGGTAATTTGAATATTCAGAAACTGTCCATGTAAGACAGAAAGACAGCTGTTGACTTTATTTAATTTTGCTACATGTGGTTATGAGATACTTATGATACAGATATCGGTTTTGCTTTCTCTGCTTAAGTAACATGCAGTCATTTACATTTATGTAAAAAGCAGAAATCAAACCAAGACTCCAAAAATGTTGTTCGCAGTTTATAACTTTAAGCCACTAAGCTGTATAATAAACTTTTTCATCCTATAAAAAAGACCTTTTCAAGGCAGCTAGCAGGCAATTTTATGTGAGCTGTTTTTGCTGGAAGGCAATCACAAAATGTCCTTCAGAACACTGTCTGGAGGGCCTTTCTCTTTGGTCAGCTGCCATATTTTTATTAGTCAAGTAATACGTAAAAAGGAGGTGACTTTCCTGTCAGATTTTGTTTCAAATTTCCATTTTGAGCTAGTACGAGGAGTCAGACTTGTGAGATATATGATTTAAAGTGTTCCAGAACAACTACTTTATCTTGTCCAAACTATTTTTTTTCATAAATTTCAGTAGCCAGATAGTAACACTGAATGGCATCTGTATAGTCTGCATACCCTATCTGGAGCACAATCATTGCTTCAGACAATCATCTCATCCTTTATTGATGTAAGAAACCAGTTCGGGATCAGCTGAAAACTTTAACAGAAAAGACACTAAAGCATTCCCAACACTCCATATCTTTTCAAGAAAAATGCACTATCCATAGATAGACTCTCATAGGAATATGGACAACATAAGAAGTTTCACAGAACTTGAAAGTGATATAGACAGATTTCTAGCTTCTGCTCACACCAACTGTAGGTGTGTTTTTACCAGACAGGCTGAATTTCCGAATGCTGTCAGTACTCTGACCGGCTGTGTCTTTTCTAACTGCAATCCTAATATAGTCACCAAGTTATGGACAGCTTTCTCTTTATGTACAGAAGCTGTCTCCCAGAAATGGTGTGTGCCGTGGTCTACAAGTTGCATTACTTTTTAAAATCTGATGGTGTTTCTGCTGATGAAATCTAAAGTTTTCGCTTTTTTCTTCTTTAGAAACACAATAGCCAAGTCCACATCTTCCTATCTCTCCAGGGTATTATGAAAAGACTGTGTGTAAAACAGCTTGTCCAGTGTTATTGGAACTATCCCAATTCAGTGAGCACAATCAGAAAACTAAGGAAACGGCTGTTGTGTCAGAATCAGTCTCTTTTCTTCAATTCTGCATTGTAACCATTTTTCTTTCTTCAGAATGAAACAAAATGAAATGATTTATATATAAAGTTGTACGATTTAGAGGCTGTGAGGAACTTTAACTTCACAGAATGCTATACTTTGGTTTTTCAAAGTTTAAAATTTTTTCAAAAAATGGATTTTCAAACTATATTTCCTGAACAATGATTTAGTGAATCATAGTTTCTTCATAATATGAGAAGAGTTCTTTTTAATTTCCAGTTTGCCTCTGTAGATCATTCAAAAGACAGCCAGAAAATGATGAATCAGACTGTAAGAACCGGGTTTCTGAAGTTCATTAAAGCCACCCAGAATTGCTCAACAGCTGTCAGACATGTATATATATATATGTATGTATGTGTATATATATATATATATATATATATATATATATATATATGTACACACACACACATGCACACATATACATACATATGTTTGTGTGTATGCAAGGTGCTCTTAAGAGGACATGGAAAATGAACACAGCACCTTGGGGATGGGACCCACACCAGTGATACCCAAATAAGATTTGCAAAGAACATCTAAAGAGCAAAGTTTCAGTCCCAGAATATTGCCCACCTCCCTCTCAGCCCATGTCTTTTAATGCTGTCACCAAACAAAACTGTATATCGGATAAAACTACTTTGCATTCACAGACACACACACACACACACACACACACACACACACACACACACACACACACACACACACACACACACACTGCCATCAAACAGACCAGTCAGACACCACACTAAGGTCAGAATTACTATACACTCTTAAAATGAGGCAGTCAGGCTTTTAATGTATGTTAACTATGTCTTTGTGGTCTTTCTCTCTTCAAAATTAGGTTTTCAAAAGTTATAATTCACAAAATTTGTGCAGGTACCCTTCTCTATTGAAACAGCCAACCATACATTATGGATCCAAAGTAATGAAATTCTTGCTTAATTAATCAGACAATACAGTTTGAAAATTAAACACACAAAAAAATATATCATTACACCTAGAAATATAAAATAAAAGGTTTTGAATAGATATATGGCATAGTAAAACAATGTGCCACTAACTGAAAACAACTATAATCTGTCTGCCTCTGACTTGTATGAGCATTCAGATAGACAGAATTTCTAGACATGATTTTACTGACTCTACGTAGAAGGCTGTCTCTCTTCTTATCCATAATCTATATAAAGATTTTTTTCACTGCTCAAAGGCTCATTAAAATCCACCAAATACTCTAAGATGAAAACTACTACTGAGTGCATCAACTACTTACCTGATTTTCAAAAGGAAGAATCACTTTACTTGAAAACATTTAAGAGGAGTGACCTAGAATTAGTCAACCATTGGAAATGTTGTAATTTAGCAAGAAATCCTAATCCTACTTCAAAGGACATTTACTTAGAAAGACAAAGTTTTATCCCCAAATAATGTAACAAATTTGACAGGAAGAAACAGTCTAAACAGCCCTAAGATGTTCATCATTCCTACTACCTCAGTGATATTTTGGGTTATCTGCCAAGATGACCTCATATCGACCAGCTTTCAGAAGTTCAGACTCCCCTTCCTCTTTCTTCCTGTGACAGCTGATTGGCTGATCATACTGTGAGGGAAGCTTTCGGCCACTATAAGAAGGGAGTGTTTAGCCTTTTTTCTGGCACCCAAAGAAGAAATCCCTCTGACTCCTTATATGACAAAGTGCTGATTCCTCTGGCTTAGTGACCGCCTTATGCGGTAGCGTTGTCGCCTCACAGTAAGACGCTGTCCGGTTCGATTCTCAGCTAGAGCGTCTTCTGCATGGAGACTTGCATGAATGGGCGTACCTTCATTGAAGGTTGTGCGTCAGGGCTGGTAACTCGGCATGTAAAAATCAACTACCAATCATTAGTGGACCGGAGTTCCGCTGTGGCAACCCCTAACCGGGAAAAGCCGAAAGACACAAACAAAAGTGACCGCCTTACTCCCATTTTGTTATTACATTTATTATTATCTTTCTACATTTATGTTTATTTAAAAACACTATTTATTGTACTATTTTATGTCTGCCAGTGTTTACAGTAATTTCTGTGTGAATTTCTTCTTGTAGCAGTGTTTATTTGTCTTTTGTCTTTGACAAATGCTTGTTTTACTGCGTCTGAGACAACTGTCAGTATTTCTCACAGGCACACAGTGTGTATGTGTGCTGTTGTACACCTAAGAGTAGTTTCATTCAGTCAGAACTGCAAATTAATTGCTGCTGTCTCTGCTGTGTTTACTCTGCTTTATTTTCATCATTTGACAGGAAGTTATTTCAGAACTTGGAGTTTTTCAGCATTTTTACATTACTTATATGTAGTGCTCTGCACTGCGCATTTTTAACATCAGATCCTGGTTTTACTGCAAATGAAGTTGTGTGAATGTACTGTGGAGATTTTACTCTGAGGAAAATGTTTAAATTTCTATTAAACCTTTTTGTATGGCAGTTTAATGTGGTTAACTTGTGTGGAGCTAAGTTTTAACACTGGTTTGGCACATGGTTGCTTTGGTGTTTGGACTATGTGTACTGGAAATTCTTTAACTTTTGTCAGTTGTAAAAGAATTCTGAACACATTTCAAGTTGTTTTTTTGTAATAGTAGGACAGTTTGGCAGAGTTTAGTTGCATGGGAACATACTTATTACTAGAAACGTTGAGTACGTATGAGATTATTATTCTGGCTGTTCTCTCCCCTGACTTGATCAATCCTAACTCTGATACACCCCATCAAATCTAGTTGCCTCTAAAAGGAAAGAAACAAAATAAAATAGAAAAAATATGCCTCAGCCTGCAGTTAGTGATTGTGTCGGGGTACTTCTCAGTCCACAGATCACTTACCTTTTGCCCCATCTCCATCTAGTGTAGCTTTGCCAGCCACTATGGAACAAGATTTAGACATCTTTTGGGGCTGTTCCAGAACCTGGGGTAGGTATGGAGAACCAAACTCTTTAGGTGCAGGAGTGGTCTGGTGTAAGGTAACCTTTGCCAGTCATAGTACTCTATTTCAGGGAATGATGACGAATCTGATAAGGGCAATGATGATTTCCTGACTGACTCTGAGTCCAGTCACTCTGATTTTTCAGATGGTGAACCTGAGCTTAAGTCCAAACAAGTGTTCACGTTTCCTCAGATGATTGCTAGATTTAGTGATGTTTTTGCTTGAGAACCATCAGGCATTACCCTGAGATAGGCAGGGTATGTAACCTTAAAGAGGATGAGATGCCCATTTCTGTGGTTACCCCCCCCCCCTCTTACCAGTCTTGGAAAATTTTTATAAAGCTTCCTTCAGGACACCAGTATCTATTGCAGCAGCCCATAAAAAGTCTGAGAGAGAATATAGGGTCTCCTTGGATATGACAGGTCTCAGAGAGAATATAGGGTCTCCTTGGATATGGCAGGTCTCAGAGAGAATATAGGGTCTCCTTGGATATGACAGGTCTCAGAGAGAATATAGGGTCTCCTTGGATATGACAGGTCTCAGAGAGAATATAGGGTCTCCTTGGATATGACAGGTCTCAGAGAGAATATAGGGTCTCCTTGGATATGACAGGTCTCAGAGAGAATATAGGGTCTCCTTGGATATGACAGGTCTCAGAGAGAATATAGGGTCTCCTTGGATATGACAGGTCTCAGAGAGAATATAGGGTCTCCTTGGATATGACAGGTCTCAGAGAGAATATAGGGTCTCCTTGGATATGACAGGTCTCAGAGAGAATATAGGGTCTCCTTGGATATGACAGGTCTCAGAGAGAATATAGGGTCTCCTTGGATATGACAGGTCTCAGAGAGAATATAGGGTCTCCTTGGATATGACAGGTCTCAGAGAGAATATAGGGTCTCCTTGGATATGACAGGTCTCAGAGAGAATATAGGGTCTCCTTGGATATGACAGGTCTCTTTTCTCATTTGATTGCTGTGCTAGCTACTGTCTTACTAGCTGCATGCTCAAATAAAACATCCTTGGCTTCATCTAATCCAACTGCCCCTCATAAAGAGGGAACTAGATCTTCCTGGCAAAATGGTATCTCTTTCTAGTAATCTAGCCTTTGGAATGTTAAATTATCAAGGCTGTATGTGGAAATTTATTTTGCAGTATGCATACAGTTTGGATGATTTTGCTGCATCCTTATCTGCGTGGCAAAAATCTTATGTGACTGAAATTGTTTCTAATTTGACTCAGGTTTCGAAACATGCTTTGAGAGGTGTGCTTGAATGTACAGATACAGTCTTAAGAAATGTTGCCTCTTCCGTTGTATTAAGACAGTTTGCTTGGTTATGTAATCAGAACTTCTCTGATGATTTAAAAGCCAACATGTTGAATGCGCCTTTAAGTTCTTAATTGATGTTTGGGCCCTGTGTTAGTTACACAGATTCTCAAACAGCAAGATGAAAGAGGCAAATTAATGCATGGGATATCTGGGATGTTTCATGTGCTCAAGTTCTCCTCTAACAAGACATCTATTCCTTCAAGGGGCAGAACAAAGAAAAACTCTAGCCAAACAAAAGTCAGGAATCCAAAGGGAAATGGTAGGAGTACAGTTCTTTGAAACCAACCAAGAGGAGTTTTTTTTTCCAAAAAAGAATCAATGCCCTGCAAAGGAATGACTGTGCTGAGTCATGCAAGCCCCCTGCCTCTTCTCCTGTCTGACCTTTTCTTCTTCCTCCCCGGCTGTTTCAGCCCTGCAGCTTAGCCAAAAGTAGTCTCAGACAAACGGGTTCTGAGAATAAATTGGCGTGAATACACATGGCAATAGACAGAAAATCCTCCCCCTTTCAGGGGCACACCTCCACACCCACCAGACCAGACAGAGCTGTTTCCCTCAGTGCTCCATAACAGGGTAGAAAGATGGATCATAGAACCAGGGCCTGTAATACACAAAGGCGAAGGATTTTACTGCAGAATCTTTTTGGTACCACAAAAAGAGCACTCATCGAGACCTGTCCTAGATTTGTCCTTTCTGAACACCTTTGTAAAGGTTCCAGAAATCAGAATGCTGACAGACAACTGTTTCATGGTGACTTTAGATCTTGAGGAGAATTATCCTCATATTCCTACTGCTCCCAATTTCAGGAACTTTTTGAGGTTTTCTGTGTCTGGCTTACATTATCCATTTTCTGCATTACGTTTTGGGCTATCTACTGCACCCTAACTGTTTACAAAGTGATTGACCTCAGTTGTCACCTTTTACAAACCCTAGTCATCCACGTTTTCTTATTTGGATGACTTGATAATTGTTCAGATTTTATATTCAGAGGCTTGGAGTCCTTAGACAATGTTACATCCCTCTTTTCCTACCTGCACTTCAAATTGAACCCTTGTAAGCACTTCCTCTTCACACCTTTTCAATTAATTGTTTTCCATGGATGTTGGATAGACACAATTAAAAGGATGGTCTTCCTGCCAGAAGACAAAGTTCTGACTTATCAGGACATTTTTATGAATTTCTCCCTTCTAGACATGGCCTTAGTAAGAGAGGTCATCAAAATTCTTGGTCTCATGGCCTCGTTGATCCTTATGAATCCAATAACCAGACTGCACATTTGAAAAAAAAGGTTCATAGGTTCATAGATTAGTACTAGGCTAACTGCGCTTGTCAGACATTTTAAGCTTAGCCAATTATCCATTGTGAGACTCAAACCCTGCACCTTGCGTTTGTAAGGCAAACACCTTAACCATTAGACCACCCTCCCATCCATGTAATGGTACTTGAAGAATTGTCCCCTGGGTTTCCAAGTACCAGTACTGGAATTTGTGAAACAGGAACTTCAGTGATAGAGGGATCAACTGTCTCTAAATCCAGAACTACCTTTCTGTCTTCAGCCCCTAGTCCAGTCTGTCCAGCTGGACTCTTCAGATTTTACATGAGGAGCAGTGTCCATGGAAGGTCACATACAAGGCTTGTGGGGTCCTCAGGACACGCCAAAGCACATTAACATAAAAGAAAAAACATAAATAAACATAAATAGAAATATAAATTGCAAGTTGGGAGCTATTATTAACTCCCCAAGTGATGTTGACATCCTACAGATAGCCCTTACTGAGACCAACGACTGGTGTCAAAACCATGGCCTTAAGCTCAGTGCCAAAAAATGTGTCGTCATCTCCTTGGGGAAAAACCCGGTTCCCTTGAATTACCACATAGATGGTAGTCCACTGAACACAGAAGTCGTTATAAGAGATCTGGGAACACAGATTGACAGCAACCTCTCTTTTGACCTCCACATTGCCACTGTGGTCAGAAAGTCCTTCTATGTGGCACATCTTATTACTAAGGGTTTTGCATCCAGTAAGAAAGAGGTCATTGTCTCCCTCTACTCTTCCCTCATTAGTCCAGTCATTGAGTACAATGCCCCATTTGGCATGTACCTCACTAAACACCTGCAACAACTGGAGAGGCCACAAAAGTACCTCACAAAGAGGATTCTAGGCCTTAAACATTTGTCCTATATGGACAGTCTAAAAAAACTCCAGCTATTCTCTGTCTCATATCCCCTACTTAGAGGTGATCTCTGCTTGACTTACAAAGCCATGTCTGATCCAACTCTGTTAGAAATGCTACATCTAAAGAAATCCCAATCCCTCTGCACCACACTCTCCAGAGACCTCAACCTCATTACCACAATCAACAGGACATGCTGGAGGGACAGGTTCATAACCCAGAGACTACCGATGCTATGGAATAGACTTCCCATACATGTCAAGCAGAGCACCTCACTGGCCCTCTTCAAAAGAAATATTGATGAGTGGATGGGAAATAGAACATTCACCCTGAGGATCACTACAATGGCTCTGCCCGATAGAGGCACTGGGAACTAAGTTCGGGTGGCATGATGCCAAGGTAATCCCATGGGATAGGCATGTAAAGGCTCCAGGGCCATTAGCCTAGTACACACCTATGAACCTAAGAGATGTTGGCAGTGATTCATGCCTTAAAAGTTCTTCACCACTTAATGGACTCCGTGTCCTGTTCTAGCAGTCACAGACCATTCTACCATGATGATACCTGAACAAGCAAGGGGGGTACAAGTTCATTCACTCGTGGCCAATTGGCAGTGATGGCCTGGGAGCTAGCTCTACAACATTCCTTGACTCTTCAGGCCTTGTACATTCTATCAGAGCAAAACAGAGTGACAGACAGATTAAGCAGATCCTAGACAGACTCTCCCATGTGGTAGCTCTATGTAGAGGCCTTCAGGACTTAATCAAGATGTGGGAAACATCTCAATTAGATATTTTTGCCTCATTTCAAAACAGACAATTGAAAAATTCTGTTCAAGACATTCTTGTAGCCATGTTTGGAAGGCAGATGCTCTATCATTTCCATGGTCGAGAATGTTCCTTTATTCATTTCCACCCTTCCCAGTGATTCCCAAGGTATGTATAAAGATTCAGAAGGAATTACCAAAGATCATTGTGGACTCCCTTTGGTCCAGACAAAGTTAGTTCTGCATTTTAATTGAATTGGTCAACAGCAATTACCACAATCATCCTCACAGACTACATCTGTCCACACATCATTGGGGAGAAAGGTACACTCTAGCGTAGAGCAATTGCAACTGACAGTCTGGGTGATTTTACTTTGATAACTTTTAGGCACTTGTTCTATGAGGATGTGCAGAAGGTATTTAAGGAGGTAAGAAAGCTTGCAACTAGAAAATCTTATGCTTACAAATGGAAGAGATTTTCTAGGTGATGCTTAGCCAATAATAGAGGTCCTGAAAGGGTTTTGACCCCTCTGATTTTGAAATATTTGTGTGTGCTACTTAGAGATGGCTTATTGTACAAGTGCATCCCATGGCCACCTCAGCTTGTTTGCCCATGGATCCTCTGTTTCATCTATTTTTGTGGTCAAACAGTTAATTTATTTTATTTAATGATTGACATTTGATTATCAGGAAAGTCAGACTGGGAAGGTGCCCATTTTCAGCAGAGGCCCAATGATAAATGCTCTAAAGCATTACAAAAATGTTTTAAGAACAATAATTTTATAATTTTACAAAAATAATACAAAAATATCTACAGTTGAAATAATTATATCAAATTATAATAATGTGAAAACATTGGTTAAGAATAGATACAACTTATATGACAATGATTTAATATTTAGGGAGATTTTAGCCAGTTAGAGAAATTAAATGCAAGTTAGTATAATACAGATAGAAAATGCAATATGAAGTGGGAGAAAAAACAGAGTCAGGGAGTGAAATTGATTAAAGTAAGAAAGTGAGTGATAAAGGGGGTGTAAGGAGGTGTCAGGTATGAACAGGTAGTTGTTCATATTTAGGGATATAGTTTATCCTGGAGTTGAGCAAGAACAGAGAGATTTTGGCTAGATAGTCTTTCACAATGGTTTTAAAGGGCTGGAGGGAGAGTATTGACCTTATGGATACAAGTGAAGTGTTCCTGGCCTTAGCAATATGAAACAAATATTGCATGGTAGACCCCTTTGAAAGAAAATTCCTCCTCCCTGGGATCTCAGCTTTGTTCTTGAAAAATTTACTTTACTCCTTTTGAACCTGCCTCTCAGGCTGATTTATGGTTTGTTACTTGGAAGACTGTGTTATTCATTGCTCTGATATCTGCAGGGTGAGTCTCTGACCTGCAAGCTCTTAGAGTGAGCCAACTATGGCTGACTTTTCCTAAGAAGAGGGTTGTGTTATACACTATTCCATCATTCATTCCCAAAGTTGTTACTAAATTTACCTTAAATCAAGTCTCAGTCTCCCAGTGTTCTATCCTGATCCAAAAAGAAGGAAGACTATCCTGATCCAAAAAGAAGGAAGACTATTCTGATCCAAAAAGAAGGAAGAATATCCTGATCCAAAAAGAAGGAAGACTATCCTGATCCAAAAAGAAGGAAGAAAGGTTCTACGCACCTGGGATGCACACAGGCAGCTCATGTACTACCACAATAGAACTATGGCCCTAAGAATGCTGAACAGCATTGTGTCTCCTTTACAGGGGCTAAGAAAGGTCAACCTGTCTCTAAGCTAACTGCTGCATGATGGTTGTTCTCTTCTATTGTTTTCTCTTACTCATACTATGGTAAATCTCTTCCAGGCAGCTTTAAGGCTTACTCAACTAGGGTTGTATTTCGACATCTACAGCAGGCTTTGCTAGGACTGTTCTCCAGGGACTCCTGAAGCCTTATCCCCCCCCACCACAGGTAAGGTAAGCTTTGGGAATCTACCCAAAATGCCAGTGAAACAGTGAGAGTGATGAACATAGAACAGCTGCATAACTCCTACTTATCTGTAACAGTAGATGTTCAAATTTCTCACTGTCTAAGTGGCAGCATCCACCCTCCCCCAGATTGTGCATAGCTGAGGTGAGTTTCAAACTCTTTGATTTGGTTGTTGATGGATTTAGTTTTTATATGGTATTGTGACTGGCTGGAAATGTATTCTTGTTAGATGATTCTGGCTTCAGGTGCTTTCCTGTCCATTGTGGAAGAGAAAAGGACTGATCACTTCCTGTCACAGTTGAAGGCTGCATCTTAGGTGATCCAAACGCGGTTATCAGCTAGGGTTCTGGAGGAACTGGGGAGAAGATGAATGGATTATATCATCTCTCTTATCTTAGGGAATGGGGCTAGAGTTCTCTGTAAAGCTGGAGCACAGCCTGTTGGAGGCCGGAGTGTGATTCTCTTGTGATTCCCTTGCTGGAGACAGAGGCCGGAGTGTGATTCCCTTGCTGGAGACAGACTACCACCTGGAAGTGGGGGAGCCATGAGTGGGTTGACATCATTGTTTATGATGTCTGTAATGTTATCCTCACTGCACCAGATTTAGGATTCCTTCTCCTGACATATTCTAACATTATGAGTGGGTTGACATCATTGGGTAAAATGTCTGTAATGGTATCTTCACTGCATTGGATTAGGATTCCTTTCCTTGACGTATATTAACATTATTGCCATTTTGCTGCATATATGATGCCCCCCACACCATTTTCATCTCTTTTAAAGGATGAATGGCAGTCTTGCAGGAAAAAAATGACCAGAAATGTATTGCTTTACTGGAGAGGGAAGACACACCTGTTGGGTTACAGCAGGAAGTAGTTGGATCCCTCCCACCATAAGAAAGGTAGTAGAGGGGGCTTGATAATCTCAGCGGTAATAAACTCTGTCTTTGGAGAGTGAGGGTCTGCCTACAGGATCCCAACAAGATTCTGGCAGGCCCCTCCCTGAAAAATAAAGGTGTGAAAAAGGTATGAACGAGCTAAGTTGCACTTCTAGTACAAAGACTTACATTTCTGTGAAATTGTGTGTAGGGTTGCCACCTTTTCAAATGGACAAAGTGGGACATTTTTGGTACAAACATCAGATTTTACAGGCCGAGACATACCCACAGTCAGTACAAAGGATAGAACTTAACTTTTTTGCCTAAATAAAAGTTTATTCTTGTAGCATTTTAGTTGCTTATTCTGTTTCTTCTAACATTTAGGTATTTTAGATACAGAATAACTGAGGAAATAATGTTGTCCTAAAATGTATGCACATTTGCCATTTGTACAGTTTTTGTCAGAACACAACTGCCAAAGAGGGACTGTCCCTCGCAACATGGGACAGGTGGTAACCCTAATTGTGCGGAGCTGTTATAGCAGAGTATTGTGTTGCTGTACTCTGAAACTTGCTGGCTTTGGAATCGCCCGCCCCTGCTGTAAAATTGATTTTGTTCACTCCTCCCATTCCCATCTCAACTGAGTACAGTGAGATCATTTGGGAAGGACTGTCTTCTGTTTCCTCCCTCTCCACTTAATAAAAAAATACACTGTATTCAGCTGCTTTTACTGTAATTGTGTTCTTACTTTATTACCTTATTTTGCTTTGCTGCATGCTCTTAAGTGTTTAAGTGCTTTTATTCTACAGCATTTATTACTGCTTGTTAGTAGCCTGAGTAAATTTATCTGTTATTCTAAGCATCTTAGTTTTGGTTTTAGCACTTAGTTACCTTACATTTAAGGTTTTTGTGGTCTACACTCTTGTGGACAAACCCTTATCAAAACCCTGACTCCATAAGTCCACCCAAGTATTTGGAACACTATGTCTGGATAATTCACATAAGTTTCTCCTGCCAGCTTTGTCGACATGTGCATATACTGAGACAGTGTAACAATTGCCTCATGTTTACTGACAACCCTCTTCTCCTAGCACTTAATTCTTCTACTTGCGAGAAATGCATCTACATCAGTAACCTGGAATCCATGCTGTCTCACGCTACAGTCAGTGCTTCTGACAAAGAGGAGATTGGCAGCACAAATACACCACTCGCATCCCATAGCTAAACACAACACACACCCACCTATGCAGAGGTCCTCAATAAAAACTTACATTAACAGCAGAGACCTCCACAACACACTCACAAACATTCCACATACAACACCAAACATATTACACACAGCAGACAACACATCAATGTCTCACAAACACAGTCCATAAGGCATAACAATAAAATCACACAGCCCATAAGGCACAACACTAAACCAAGCATATTAGTCATTGGTAACTCAATTGTGAGACGCACTGATGTCCCCTCACCAGGCTCGACAAGGAGAACATCACGGTCAGTTGTCTCTCTAGTGCCAGAATCCTCCACATCATGCAAGCACTAAAGTTTCTCCACAACAAGTACAAGTATGACTCTGTCATTGTCCATTTTGGTGTGAATCACTTGAATTGTACCTCTCTGGACTATATGAAGAGAGACATGATCGAAATCTCAGAGTATGTGTCCCAGGCAGGTATGATCCTAGCCCTAAGCAGCATCCTACCTTCAGCAAGAATTTTATCACAATACCAAAAAAAAAAAAAATTTACTTCAACAATTGGCTTAGTTTCTGGTATCATTCCAAGGGGATCCAGTATCTGTCTCCCTGGATTGACATGTTTGACAGGCCTTGATGCTTTGCCAGTGACGGCCTCCACCTGTCACCATTGGGATTCCATCCTGGCCAAGGGTTTTGTGTCCCCCACTGTGCCTTTTTTAGGCAATGTCCCAAAGACAAATCTTCCAACATAAAAGATCTGTCAAAAAACAAACTGAAGGTCTTGCTGCTTAACACTAGGGGCCTTAACCTGAAAATGCACTGACTGGAGGCTCTCCTTGCACTGGAAAATGCCGATGTCTGTGCAGTTACAGAAACTTGATTCAGGGCTGCGGAGAGCACCCCTGCCTAACCAAGCTACACCTCATTCTTACCCCAAAATGAGGTCTGGAAGACTAAGAGAGGTGGAGTCTCTATCTTCATTGAAGACAGGCACACCTCCAGACTGGTTTGCCAGCATGATTCACTGGAAGTACTCCAAGTGCAACTGACAGTTGGCAAGACACCCATCCAAGTTATAGCCAGCTATAGACCCCCCTCCATGAGTCAGGAAACCCACTCCTCTTACCTGGATCTACTTCACTCCATCAAGGTAACCCCTAACACCGTGACCCTTGGTGACTGCAACTACCCCACCATAGACTGGGTGAACTATTCTTGCAGTAATGCACTCACTCAACAATTCCTTGACTTCATCAGTTCTAACGCACTAGACCAGCTCGTCTCATCCCCCATAGACCAACTCGTGTCATCTCCCACAAGGGGAGATAACATTCTGGACTTGGTTCTCACCAACATGGGTGAGCCTGGTGAGATCAGATCATTGGACTGTCTCGTTTGAAGTTTCTATCCCACCCACCTCTCACCCCCAGCTGTAATCAAGCTAAAAAACTTCTCAAAACTGACTGCAACCTCCTAAGGGAGGGTATCTGTAGCTTCACACCACCATCCCCTCAAAAGATGCAGACAACTATGCTGAAAAGTATGCCAGTGCAGTATACAAGCACCTGTACAACTGCATGGACTCAGCCATACCCAACATAACTAAAACCTGTTCCTCAAGAAAACCCAAACCTGTTTTGTGGGCATCGTCTATCAACAGGCTATACAACAAAAGGAAGAAACTGTTGTCCAGGGATAAAAAGGAACACATTCCAAATTGGAAAAACTCCCTCCTTAGCCTCAACAAGCAAATTAGATCACTAGTGAAAACCTCCAAAGCCAATTATGAAGCAACACTAGCCTCCAAAACAAAGGGAAACCACAAAGCCTTCTTCAGTTACATCAGAAACCTCCATGGCGAAACCCAGATTTGTTCCGAATTAGTACTTAACAGTAGCACTTGCACTGATCCTGTTGACTTTACCCACCTGCTAACAGATAGCTTCAATGCAAAATTCACCCCCTGTCCTCCCAAAAGGCCCTTTTGACATCCCCGATACTTGTCTCGCACCTCACATCTCCATAGGTCAAGTGTTAAAGGCCCTATCCAAGGCAAAGAACATGGCTTTCATGGGACCTGATAGTATCCCAGGCTGTATTCTGCACCATCTCCAGCAAGAACTGGCTTCATCATTAAGCACTGCTATTGTCATCCACTTGCACAAAGGTGGCACCATTACTGACTCTGGAAACTATCATCCCATTAGCTTGACAAGTCTGATCTGTAAAGCCATGTGAGCATATTATTATGGATCTCATAAACAAGGACATAGGCAATCTCCAAGCACTTGACCCCATCCAATTCAGATTCATTAAGGGCAGATCTTGCCTGCTGAACCTGGTTGACTTCTTTGAGACTGTCACCAAGGCTCTTGATGAGGGAAAGTCAGTACATACAGCTTACCTTGACTTGGCCAAGGCCTTTGACACAATCCCCCACAAAGGCATCATCAAAAAGCTAACACAACTTGGCATAAGTCCCCATCTCATCAGGTGGGTGGCCAACTGGCTCACCAACAGGATGCTCAAGGTCAAAATAGGTGCCTCCACCTCCAATAGCAGACCTGTCACTAGTGGAGTTCCCCAGAGATGTGTCCTTGGATCCATATTGTTTGGCATCTACTTCTCAGACATCCAGGCAAAGACAAAAGGCCTGTGGCTGACCAAGTTTGCAGACATCTGTATGTTGGGTGCTGTCATTGACTCCCCAAATGATGTTAATATACAGCAAGAGGGTCTCACAGCAAGTAATGACTGGTGCCAAAGGCATGGCCTCAAGCTAAATGCGAAAAAAATGTATCATCATACCATTCAGCAAAAACACGGCCTCTGCTGATTACCACATCAATGGCAACTCCCTAAACACACAACCTGTGGTGAGAGACCTGGGTACTCAGTTTGATAACAATCTCATATTCGACCATCATGTAGGCAAAGTAATTCAAAGTCAAACTGAACTTTATTGTCAATCAGACCACACAACAGTGCAACTGAATGAAATTGCGTTACTTTGAACTCAATGTGCATACAACATATACTGACATTAATACAACAATAACACATATACGAAATCTAATCCGACAATAACAGCAGCAAGACATTTATGCAGTGCAGTAAAAAGTAGAATGACATGCACCATGACTATTCCACTTACATGTCTTTGTCAGTACCCAAAATATTGCGCAGATAATACATTGCACAGATCAGAATCAGGCAGATTTCAAATTGCACGGAATGCTAACTTGGCATATTGCACAGAATGCTAACTTGGCATCGTTAATATTGCACATAAGGTATAAGATTCTACTTTCATAGAGTTAATTGCATATGTCTGTGAATTACTTCAATGTTGTAACTCCAGACCTCGATGACCAGCATGGTGTATGTTATTACTGGAGTTCAGAAGTCCAATGGCTTATGGAAATAAGCTTCTATTAAATCTGGTGGTTTTACAACATAAGCTGTGGTATCTCCTGCCTGAAGGCAAATTGTAAAATAAATAAATAAACACAAGAATAGACAATGGACAGGGTGATTGCAGTCTTTGACTATTTTCATGGCTCTGCTGAGGCACCGAACAGAGTGCAAGTCTTGGATGGATGGGAGTGTGGACCTGATAATTCTCTCTGTCACATTCACCACACTCTGGAAAGATTTGAGATCTGAAACTATGCAGTTTCCATACCACAGTTAGAGACACTTAGAGAGATTACTAGTCAGGATGCTTTTGATGGTGCCCCTGTAGAAGGTTGTGAGAACTGAAGGTGGTAGTTTTGCTCTCCTCAACCTTCTTAGAAAGTGTAGACGCTGTTGTGCCTTCCTGACAATTTGATTAGTGATTATTGACCAAGACAAGTATTCAACGATATGCACCCCAGGAACTTGGTGCTCTTCATCCTTTCCACTGTTTCAGTTTTGAATGTGAGTGGAGAATGAGCCTCATGACTCTTCCTGAAGTCTACTATTATCTCCTTTGTTTTATTCACATTGAGAGTCAGGTTGTTGTTATCACACCAATCAGTTTGTCCACTTCCTCTCTGTAGGCTTTTTCATCAGCATTTGTATAGAGACCCATCACTGTAGTATCATCCGCAAACCTAATAATGAGGTTTGTGTTGTACCTAATGATGCCGTCATGTGTCAGCATGGTGAACAACAGGGGACACAGGAAGCATCCTTGAGGTACCCCAGTGTTCAGTGTGATGCTCATCAGGTGTTGTTACCTAGCGAAGCACTCATTTGTCAGCATGGTGAATAACAGGGGACTCAGCACACATCCTTGAGGTACTCCACTGTAAAGTGTGATGCTCATCAGATGTTGTTACCTAGCGATGCAGTCATGTGTCGGCATGGTGAACAGCAGGGGACTCAGGACACATCCTAGAGGTACCCCAGTGTTCAGTGGAATGCTCATCTAGGTGTTGTTGCCTAGCGATTCCATCATGTGTCAGCATGGGGAACAGCAAGGGACTCGTGACACATCCTTGAGTCTCCCCAGTGTTCAGTGTGATGCTCACTGAGGTGTTGTTACCTAGCACTGCAGTCATGTGTCAACATGGTGAACATCAGGGGACTCAGGACGCATCCTTGAGGTACTCCATTGTTCAGTGTGATGCTCATGGAGGTGTTGTTGCCTGGCAATGCAATCATGTGTCAGCATGGTGAACAGCAGGGGAGTGAGGACACTTCCTCGAGGTACTCCTTTGTTCAGTGTGATGCTCATCAGGTGTTGCTACCTAGCAATGAAGTCATGTGTCAGCATGGTGAAGAGCAGGGGACTCAGGACAAATCCTTGAGGTACTCCAGTGTTCAGTGTGATGCTCATGGAGGTGTTGTTGCCTAGCGGTGCAGTAATGTGTCAGCATGGTGAACATCAGGGGACTTAGGACACATCCTTGAGGTACTCCAGTGTTTTGTGATGTTCATCAAAGCATTCTTGCCTAGGGAAGCAGTCATGTGTCAGCATGGGGAACAGCAGGGGATTCAGGACACATCCATGACGTACGCCAGTGTTTAGTCAGATGCTCATCTAGGTGTTGTTGCCTAGCGATTCAGTCATGTGCCAACATGGTGAACAGCAGGGGACTCAGGACACATCCTTGAGGTACCCTAGTGCTCAGTGTGATGCTTATTGAGGTGTTGCTGCCTGGTGATGCAGTCATGTGTCAGCATAGTGAACAGCAGGGGATTCAGGACACATCCTTGAGGTACTCCAGTGTTGTGTGATGTTCATCGAGGTGTTGTTGCCTAATGATGCAGTCATGTATCAGCATGGGGAACAGCAGGGGACTCGGGACACATCCTTGAGGTACTCTAGTGTTCAGTGTGATGCTCGTTGAGGTGTTGTTACCTAGCAATGGAGTCATGTGTCAGCATGGTGAACAGCAGAGGACTTAGGACACATCCTTGAGGTACTCCAGTGTTCAGTGTGATGTTCATTGAGGTGTTGTTACCTGGCGATGCAGTTATGTGTCGGCATGGTGAACAGCAGGGGACTCAGGACACATCCTTGAGGTACCCCAGTGTTCAGTGTGATGCTTATTGAGGTGTTGTTACCTACTGATGCAGTCAGGTGTCAGCATGATGAACAGCAGGGGACTCGGTACATATCCTTGAGGTACCCCAGTGTTCAGTGTGATGCTTATTGAGGTGTTGTTACCTATTGATGCAGTCAGGTGTCAGCATGATGAACAGCAGGGGACTCGGTACATATCCTTGAGGTACCCCAGTGTTCAGTGTGATGCTTATTGAGGTGTTGTTACCTATTGATGCAGTCATGTGTCGGCATGGTGAACAGCAGGGGACTCGGGACACATCCTTGAGGTACTCCAGTGTTCAGTGTGATGCTCATGGAGGTGTTGTTGTCTAGCGATGCAGTAATGTGTCGGCATGGAGAACAGCAGGGGACTCGGGACACATCCTTGAGGTACCCCAGTGTTCAGTGTGATGCTCATGGAGGTGTTGTTGTCTAGCGATGCAGTCATGTGTCAGCATGGTGAACTGCAGGGGACTCTGGACACATCCTTGAGGTACACTGTGTTCAGTGTGATGCTCATGGAGGTGTTGTTGCCAATGCATACCCTTTGTGGTCAGTCAATAAGAAAGTCCAGAATCCAGTTGCATAAAGGAGTGCTAACACCCAGATGACCAGTTTCTCAGTCACATGTTGGGTGGCACAGTGGTGCAGCGATAGCATTGTCACCTCACAGGAAGAAGATCTCCAGTTCGATTCTCGGCTGGAGTGCCTTCTTTGCGGAGTCTGCATGTCCTCCCTGCATTCGTGTGGGTGTCCTCCGGGTACTCCGGTTTCCTCCCACATTACAAAAGACATGCGTCTAGAGCATTTCACCCTATCCTCCTCTGAAAATTGACTATGTTCCAAGTCGGACTTTCCTAGTTAACAAATTTTAAATAAATAAATAATATAAATAAATAAATAAAATATTGGGGGATGGCCATGTTGAAGGCTGAGCTAAAGTCAATACATAACATGTGGACATAGCAGTTTTTGTTCTCCAGGTATGCCAAGGATAAGTGAAGTGCCAGTGAGATGGCATGTGTCGTACAGCAATTGGATCTATAAGTGACTGTAGCAGCAGTGTTTAGAAAAGCCATTTACTTGGTTCACCTCATAAATAAAGGGATTGCAGCCCCAAAAAAGGAGGATATTACCTCTCTATACTCCTCCCTCATTAGATCAATAATTGAGTATAATGCCCTGTTTGGTATGTATCTCTCCAAACATCTGCACCAACTGGAAAGGCCATATAAATACCTCACAAAGAGAATCTGTGGCCTTCAACACCTGTCCTATGTGGAAAGGCTCAAATCACTCTCACCCTACCAGGTATTGTACAGATTGCTCAAAGGTGATCTGTGTTTCGCCTACAAGGCAATCTCGGACCATGCCCTACTAGATGCTACATATCCCTAAGTCTGTCTCCTCATGCATTACCCACTCAAATGGCCTGAATTTAATATGCAACATCAACAAAACCTGCTGGAGAGACAGATTTGTCTTCCAGAGGCTGCCCTGTCTCTAGAATAGACTTCCCATACACGTCAAACAGAGTACCTTGCTCACCTTGATGAGTGGATGTGAAACCACAAATTTGTCCGAGGGGTTCCACCTGTGTCCCTCATTGACAGGGGCAACAGGTGCTGACTGAGGTTTCTTTTTGAGAATAAACTCTTGGCTAGGCTTGTCAGGACCCCAGGGCAATTAGCTTAGTAACCTCTTATGATCTATAAACAGTAGGATGGGCAACTAGTATCTTTGGATTAGTTGCATTTATGTGTGTCCTTCAGATTTTTCTTGAAGTTTTTAAAGTCAGTTGTTTTCTGTAGTTCTTTGGGAAGATTGTTCCAGTTGGCTGATGGAAATCACTGTGAAGTTTTTCCCCCAGTTATTTAGCTGAACTCTGTTCTACGGAAAAGTTGGAGTTCTATCATTGTGTGTCTGAGGGAGCATTGTCAGAATTGTAACTTTTGTTTATTAGTTAATTATGAAGACCAACCATCATGCATCAGGTTAAAGGCAAGACTAAATTCTAGTAGGTTAGCATGTGCAATGCTTTGAAACTAGTTAGCTTTTTTGAGAGTGTAGTACTGTGGTGTTCAAGGGTGAATGAGAAGCTTATCGCAGTTTGGATACAATGAGAGTTTTGTGGGAATTTAAAGGTGACTAAGGTTCATAGGTTCATAAACTGTTATGAAACAATTCATTGGGAAGATCATTTGCAGCCTACCCACTGCAATTTCTACTGTGTACTACCCCTTTTGATGAGGGTTGTGAGGTGAAACTGAGAATAATTTTAGCTACACTTCCATTCATCCAGGCTGTGTCTGAAAAAGGTGAAGGGAGCCACTTTGTTTCATATGAAAGAAGAGACTATTCTAGGTAAGAGGACTTCTTTGAGTGAGACATTTATCCCACCAGCAGGTTCAGTTTGTCATGCTCTTTAGTATAGGTGTTTATGGTGTTGTCTGTTTTGTGACTATGAAGGAAGTCACTAAGGATAGGGTCAGTAGAGCCTTGTAGGCTAAGGAGAGGTTACCATAAGGAGTCTCTACAAGGTGAAGAGCACAGATAGATTTTTAATGTGTTCTGCATAGGTAATAAAATGTTGAGATATTTCAGATTAAACCATATGTTTGGACAGGATTTTGACAAAGGCGATATTGTTTTCAATTATGGACGTAATAATGGAGGAATATACAGCTATGATAACATTCTTTGACATATAGGAAATACTCTTAATATTAACTGGGTTAAATAGAAGGAGTTCCCAAAAAACACTGGATACATAGTAGTCAAAGCAGAGCGCAGTGTCAGCAATTATGTCTGTTGTGTGTGGGGGTGCTACTAATGTGGAACAAGGCCGTTCCTCTTTGCTAAGGGATACAGTTTATACTTTTTGGCATTTAGCTTCAGACCATGGTTGTGTCACCATTTGATTTTGCATGTTAATCCTTCCTGTACAGTCTGGGAGTCCCTAGAGAATGTGATGATGGCTTCAACTTTACAGCTGTTGACAAACTTATGCATCCAAAGGCTTTTAATATCAGCTTGAATGTTGGAAAAGTAAACATCAGACAGGAGTGGCCCCAATACTGAGCCCTGGGGAGCAGTGCTGGTAATGAGTGTTTTTGAGGAGGGTGTGCCCACAGATCTAAGGGCCTACATTTAATCTGATATGTTATTTATGGTGCATGAGGGAGGAATGGTGTTGAAAGCTTTGGCTAGGTTTTGGTAAGCTGTGTGCCCCAACTTGGCCTTGAATAAGGTAGCAGTGGCTTTTTTTAAAGATGTCAACCAGATTAAACAGGCAGGATCTGCCCTTCTAAAACTGAAGCTGATTTGGGTCAAGGGACTTTGGGCTTTAAGGAAAGGAAGTATTCAAGTCAGAGTAGAAATATACAGTTTGCTAGGGCTTTTCTAGAGTGAGTGGTGACACTGAGAAAGAATAGGCAAGCAAAGGTATTTTTTTCTTTATTTGTGATTAAGTGTATGCAAAATAAAAGTTAGGAAGGAATTCAACAGGGGTGCAATGTGAGTCCAAGATGTTTATGCTGAATAAATCTTCTGTGATCAACTTGTTTAATTTCCTAATAAGTAATTAACATCAAGATGGTAAATATGATGTTATACTAACTAGTGCAGTGGCGTGCTGATGTACATCGTGAATCTAAAAAATTCTTGCTGCGTTATTAATCTAAAAAATATGATTTGTTTACACTTTAGGTGGACCCCACACCATTTTATGCCATGTGTGTGACAGACATGTGTGAATCGACAGACATTAAACCAGCATGCAGTGTGGCAGCAGCTTTTGTGCACTTGTGCAACAGAGATTTTGTCCCTCTGGAAATTCCTTCACAATGCCGTAAGTTCTGTTCAATGCGTTTTTTATTTGTAAATGTTGGATTTGATAAAAAGGTTAAGTAACCCATTTAAGTAAAGCATGTTATCTGACAAAGTATAGTCTTGGGCTACCAAGTCAGTTATCTAGTGTTGGTATACTCATGCACCACATCCAGCTACCTGGTATCCTATCTTACTTTACTTGATGGCATAAGATAGTTGACAGAAGCAGAATAAAAGAAAAAAAACTATAACAGATGTGTTATATCTCACAGCTTTAATAGCACAAATTCAAACTACAGTTTTGACTGCAAGCTATGATACAAACAAAGATGTTCAGCCTGTAAGCAACATCACCACTTTAATTCTTCTGGATAAAATGTATTTTCATTAACAAAAAAGTCCAATTATTAGTCATATTGTACATCCTTTTGCTGCTTTATGTTTTGACATAAACTAATTTGCAGTCATGTGATTGCTTCAATACTAGATGGAAGCTATGCCAGCTTTTTACCCCTGTTTTGCAGTCATGTGAGTGTTTCTGTACTAGAAAGAAGCAATTCTGTCTCTTTTGTCCTCTTTTGCAGTCGTGATTGTTTCGGTCCTAGAAGGATGCTTTGCCATCTCTTTTGTCCTCTTTTGCAGTCATGTGATTGTTTCGGCCCTAGAAGGATGCTATGCCATCTCTTTAGTCCTCTTTTGCAGTCATGTGAGTGTTTCGGTACTAGAAGGAAGCTATGCCATCTCTTTAGTCCTCTTTTGCAGTGATGTGATTGTTTCGGTCCTAGAAGGACGCTATACCATCTCTTTAGTTCTCCTTTGCAGTCATGTGAGTGTTTCGGTACTAGAAGGAAGCTATGCCGTCTCTTTAGTCCTCTTTTGCAGTGATTTGATTGTTTCAGTCCTAGAAGGACGCTATGCCATCTCTTTAGTTCTCTTTTGCAGTCATGTGAGTGTTTCGGTACTAGAAGGAAGCTATGCCGTCTCTTTAGTCCTCTTTTGCAGTGATTTGATTGTTTCGGTCCTAGAAGGACGCTATGCCATCTCTTTAGTCCTCTTTTGCAGTCATGTGAGTGTTTCAGTCCTAGAAGGATGCAATGCCATCTCTTTAGTCGTCTTGATGCTAGAGTTAGTCCTTGTTTACCTCGGCCTTCCTCCCCTCTTTATTCTGCTGTCCCTGTCCTTACCTTGTCCACACCTACGCTCATGCCTTCTTTTCCACAACTTTTTTTTGAGAGATCCATAATCCACAGCTCATCCATAAGTGTTTCTTTCTGATCTCATTTCATAACGTTCTACCTTTTTCCACATAATCATGTCTTCTTTTTCAGTACTGTCCTTGCTTGTAAAGTTGATTTTCTGCTCCCACCAGCAGGATCGTGATGGTTCAAATCACATCCCTTCTTTCTTCAAGAATGCACATATTCAGAATTAGCACCTTTCCTGAACTCTCTAACTTGCTGATGACCCTGATAATTGTAGTTGTGTTTTTTTGGACTCTGTCTACTAACCTGCCTTTTTTCTTTAGCTGCTACATGCTGTAACATATGGTGCTATTTTCTTAAATTTTTAGCTCCTTTCACAGTTTCAGGTACCAGGACATACAGAATCATTATGTCTGAATTCCTGTAATGTCGCACTCCAAAGAGTAAACTCTGAAAGCTGACATCATATCATCTCATATCCATCTATTATTTCTTTCTTTATTAAATTAACCCCAGTGTTACATGGTTTCAGAAATAAATAACAAAACATTGTAGATACATAGTACACTTTATCTGAAAATTGGGAACGTTTGATAACAGCGGTTAGATTTATTCGTGAGTGCACTGGATTCCTTTCCATTATCCGATTCAGTATTAAGAAAGGAGTCACTGCACCATCAAGCGATACGATCATTGTAGTAATATTATTAATGTTCTCACATCTCCCCCACACTCCCTCATCCCAGGGAATTCAAATTTGCATTCACTTCACTAATGTCTTTGCAAGTAAAGTCATAAAGAGGTTTTAGTTGAGATTTAAAACTGAAATGGACTTAAAGGGCGATGGCAGTACTGGGAATAACGGATACGACTGCCTCTATCCATACATAAGGGATTAGGTGTGTAGTTATCGTCTCAATCATCATTTAGGCCCCCATATTCATTCACAATTTCACTCACTACCTTCCAAATATCTATCGGGATCCAATTAGTAAGTCTGGCTTTATTCGAGGGCTGCTGCAGTAGCAGCTGTCTCAGTTACTCTAAGGTAAATGGACCAGTCAGGTAAGCTGCTGCTTCACAAAGTAGCTTAAGGGGTACTGTTCCATCTAAGGGCACTCTCATTATCCGTAAGGTGGGGGGCTGCAGTATATAATACAGCATAATGCATTCTAAATACTTGTACTATATCCCCTGCTTATCTCATGAGGCATCCCTAATTATTCAAATTACACTTTCTGCTACTTGGTATCACAGTTTTAAAGCTGACTCCTTGTGAGTGCAAGGAGCGCGATCAAAGTTAATATGTTTGAAGGCCTCCCTCTTGAAGCGTAACCTTCTCTCAAGGTAAGTATCTCTTTCTTTGCATTGTTTAACTGATTTTGTTCTTCCTCTGAGAACCTAGAGAGGTTCCCATGAAATTGCTTCACCTTACCCACAGCAGAAGAATATCTCTCCCATCCTGACTCATAATTTGTCATACTGTGTTCCAGATCACTTTATGTAGCTTGTTGGCACGTCCCATTAACTGAGAGAATTACTGTCCATATTCAATATCTTAAGAAACATTTATTCAGCGAATTTTTCAAAACTGTTTTTTCTCTATAAAATAAAGGGGAACCTCCAGTGACTGTTGTGCACTTGTTGTGTCAGCTAGCGACTCCCAGTAGCATTTGTGCATGAAAATATAAAATCAGGGTGCTTTGTAAGACGTTATGAAAATATAAAATCAGGGTGCTTTGTAAGACGTTATGAAAATATAAAATCAGGGTGCTTTTTAAGACGTTATGAAAATATAAAATCAGGGTGCTTTGTAAGACATTATGAAAATATAAAATCAGGGTGCTTTGTAAGACATTATGAAAATATAAAATCAGGGTGCTTTGTAAGACGTTATGTGCTCTATAGTGAGACAGATCCTAGGCAACCTTACCATGTTACCCTATAGGAACAGTATTGAAAATATAAAATCAGGGTGCTTTGTAAGACGTTATGTGCTCTGTAGTGAGACAGATCCTAGGCAACATTACCATGTTACACTATAGGAACAGTATTGAAAATATAAAATCAGGGTGCTTTGTTAAGACATTATGTGCTCTATAGTGAGACAGATCCTAGGCAACCTTACCATGTTACACTATAGGAACAGTATTGGGTAGGCTTGGCATAATGGTTGAGGCCTTTACCCTATAAACACAAGGTACAGGGTTTGATTCTGACCTCAGGTTATTGGTTAGACTTAAAATGGCCCTTCAGTAAGTGCCTACTCTTCATCTCTGAACCTAATCTATTGCCACTTCTCTGGTTAAAAAGTCAAATAAGTAACTAAGAATCCATACAAATTGCAATGGGAACATTTTTTTTTTAGTCAATGGAATTTAATTGTTCAGGAGTCACTATCAACAACAGCTAACATGCGACTATATTCTAGGTTCCTCCCCTATACAAGGTCAACTCCTGTTAGAAAAGCATTACTTTAGCCATTATACCGCAAAATTTACATTTTCCGCCCTTAATGGCATGTATACTGAGACAAGAGTTCACACCTGGCCCCACACAATCCTTTAATACCTGCATGTATCCCAGTGTTGTCCATTATAATCTGCTGTGTCTGAACAGTAAATAGTTTAGTGTCAAGTAGAGGAACAGTCATGTGACTTGATGAAGTAGCCAACCCAAACATTGCTGTCTACAGTTTCCTGTGTGCCATAATACTCATATGTGTTTCCTTTAGAGCTATAAGAACTGGATTGTAGTTTTCAGCAAGGCAAATATCTTATATCTTTTAATAGGATTGGAGATCCTGCTATCACTCTAGGTGTACATTGTTATTGTTTGTGACACATTCTGCTAAAAGTATAGCATGACCACTAATGCCTTAGTGCCCATATGCCATAAGCACAACTCTGCATTAATAAGAGGTCTTTAAAGACAAGAGACGATGTACAAAGTGGATAATGGCAAGACCAGTATTTGGTAATTTGTCCTAGAACTGCTGCTCACATGACATGATATAACACACTCAGCGTTGGGAATTTGTCCTAGAATTGCTGCTCAAATGACATAATATAACACACTTAGTGCAGGAAATATGTCCTAAAACTGCAGTCCATATGACATAATATAACACACTTAGTGCTGGGAATTTGTCCTATAATTGTTGCTCACAAGACATAATATAACACAGTTAGTGCTGGGAATTTGTCCTAAAACTCCTGCTCACGTGACATAATATAACGCACTTAATGCTGGGAATTTGTCCTAGAACTGCTGCCCAAATGACATAATATAACACACTTAGTGCTGGGAATTTGTCCTAGAATTGCTACTGACATGACATAATATAACATACTTAGTGCTGGGAATTTGTCCTAGAACTGCTGCTCACATGACATAATATAAAACACTTAGTGTTGGGAATTTGTCCTAGAATTTCTACTCACGTGACATAATATAACAAACTTAGTGCTGGGAATTTGTCCTAAAACTGCTGGTCACATGACATAATATATCTCACTTAGTGTAGAAGGAGTTGCATTGTGTTTTTGTATACTTAGAGAAAGCATATGACAGGGTGCCTAGAGAGGAGTTGTGGTATTGTATGAGGAAGTCAGGAGTGTCAGAAAAGTATGTAAGAGTGGTACAGGATATGTACGAGGGTAGTGTGACAGTGGTGAGGTCTGCGGTGGGAGTGACGGATGCGTTTAAGGTGGAGGTGGGGTTACATCATGGATCAGCTCTGAGTCCTTTCTTATTTGCAATGGTGATGGACAGGTTGACAGGCGAGGTCAGACAGGAGTTCCCTGTGGACTATGATGTTTTCAGATGACACTGTGATCTGTAGTGAGAGTAGGGAACAGGTGGAGGAGACCCTGGAGAGATGGAGATATGCTCTAGAGAGGAGAGGAATGAAGGTCAGCAGGACTAAGACAGAATATATGTGTGTGAATGAGAGGGAGGATAGAGGAATGGTGAGGATGCAGGGAGTAGAGGTGGTGAAGGTGGATGAGTTTAAATACTTGGGGTCAATAGTTGAGAGTAATGGTGAGTGTGGAAGAGAGGTGAAAAAGAGAGTACAGGCAGGGTGGAGTGGGTGGAGAAGAGTGTCAGGAGTGATTTGTGACAGACGGGTACCAGTAAGAGTGAAAGGGAAGGTCTACAAGAGGGTAGTGAGACCAGCTATGTTATACGGGTTGGAGACGGTGGCATTGACAGGCAGGAGTTTGAGCTGGATGTGGCAGAATTAAAGATGTTAAGATTTGCACTGGGTGTGATGAGGGTAGACAGGATTAGGAATAAGTATATTAGAGGGTCAGCCCAGGTTGGAAGGTTTGGAGACAAAGCCAGAGAGGCACAATTATGTTGGTTTGGACATGTGCTGAGGAGGGATGCTGAGTATATTGGGAAAAAAATGCTAAGGATGAAGCTACCAGGTAACAGGTAAAGAGGAAGGCCTAAGATAAGATTTATGGATGTGGTGAGAGAGGACATGCAGGTGGTTGGTGTGACAGAGCAAGATGCAGAGGACAGGAAGAAATGGAAACAGGTGATCTGCTGTGACGACCCCTAATGGGAACAGCCGAAAGATGATGAGTGTACATAGTCCCAATCCCAAATTTTCATAGGTTCGTAGGTTCATACTAGGCTATCTGCCCTAGGGCATTTATAAGCCTCGCCAGAGTGTGTTTGGCTATCGCCACCCATTTTAAATGAATTTTGCTATGCCCTTTTTCGAGGTTAGTATACTGTGCCTCTGTCTAACAGTGACACAAAAGTGATACCTGGGGTAAACCTACTATCTCCCATCCACTCATCAAGATTCCTCTTGAAGAGAGTCAATGAGGGACTCTGCCTAACCTGGACTGGGATTTTATTCCAGAGTGAAGGGAGCCTCTAGGTTATGAATCTGCCCCTCCAGCATGTCCTATTTATTTCAATGCCGAGGTTCAAGTCTCTCGAGCATGTAGCTCGATGGGATTTGGATTTTCTGAGGTGCAGCATGTCCATTAATTCTGGGTTGGACATGGCTTTATATGTCAGGCACAGATCGCCTCTGAGCAGGCGGTATGCCACTGAGTAGAGCTGAAGTTTCTTTAACCGGGCAGCATATGGCATCTGTTTGTGCCCTTTGATCCTCTTGGTGAGGTACTTTTGGGGTCTTTCCAGTTGCTGCAGGTGTCTGGTAAGGTACATCCCAAAAGGGGAATTGTACTCAATTATGGGCCTGATGAGGGATGAGTAAAGAGGCACGATGACCTCCCCTGATCTAGATGTGAATCCCTTTATGATTAGGTGGGCTATATAAAATGTTTTTCTAACCACTGTGACCACGTGGTTGTCAAATGAGAGATTGCTATCAACTTGGGTCCCCAGGTCCCTAATTACTTCTTCAGTACTTAATGGATTACCACCTATGTGGTAATTTGTGGGCACTTTGGTTTTGCCAAAGGGGATGACTATACACTTTTTGGCGTTTAGCTTGAGGCCATGGCACTGGCACCAATTGTCTGTTCCTATGAGGCCCTTTTGTAGGATGCTTGTGTCGGCTGGAGAGTCTATTATGGCACCCAGTTTGCAGTCATCTGCGAACTTGGTCAGCCACAGTCCTTCCATGTTAGCCTGTACCTCCGAGAAATATATACCGAACAAGAGAGGTCCCAGGACTGAGCCTTGTGGGACGCCACTTGTAACTGGTTTGGAGTCTGACATGGCTCCAGCAATTCTAACCATGTGGGTTCTGTCCTTGAGCCAGTTTGCAACCCATCTAGTGACATAGGGGTTTATATTTAAGCTGGTGAGCTTATCTATAATGCCCGAGTGGGGTATTGTATCGAAGGCTTTTGCGAGGTCCAGGTAGGCTGTGTGGACCACCTTCCCCTCGTCAATGGCCTTGGTGACTGTTTCAAAGAAATTGACCAGGTTTAAGAGGCAGGATCTGCCCTTAACAAAGCTGAACTGGGTAGGATCCAGTGTCTGTAGGTCCCCAATATCTTTATTTATGAGGTCCATGTTGATCCTTTCCATAGCTTTGCAGACCAAGCTAGTCAAGCTTATGGGGCGATAGTTTCCAGGATCCATTGAGGCACCACCTTTGTGGAGAAGCCATGCTACTTATATTCCAGTTGTGCTTGTGTTGCATTTAGAACCATGGAAGCTTGCACAATTTAGCAATCCATATGTTGTGGCTGCTAGTTTGGTCTTTCCTCATACAAAGACAAAATGAAAAATAATACAAAATCATGCAATTAAAATAATGAAAATGACCCAAACAATGTAGAACTGTCCCCAAAAACAGATGCAGCAAACTCCAAATGCTAAACAAACCTGCCCTTGGTGGAAGGTAGCCAGATAAATCAGCAACACAGCAGACCAAATAAAACAAATCGTATTTATTGTACAAGAATAAAAGTGAGAGCTTTCGCAGTGCCAACCACTGCTTCGTCAGAAATGTTCTACAAACCACACCCACACATAAATACTGTTTGAAATCCAAGAAGACCAATCATATTGGTGTAACAAGTAATTAAACTTAATTGCATCCAGAGATAAAGTGCTTTTTAAAATAACAGTGCACCAATACAGTATAACATGGTCCTATTAGCAAGTCAGTAAAATACAAAATACAGAATATAAAAATACATCCCCGTAGATATATACCCTTATCATGATTAGTGTGCATGGGGCTATTTTAATTTCCTAGACTTAAGGGCTGCCTTCAGGGGCACATTATCATCAGGACCTCATCCCCTGTATTCTCCTAGTCTTAGAATCCACTTCACTTCAAGATTTTCTGTTGAATTTACCAAATCTGCCAGTCTACCACTGATGTTTTGTACTTGCAGGATTTGAAACAGGAAAGAATGTTCTCAGCCATTAGCCGAAGTATGTTTGGCTAAGGCACTGTAGTCATGCCCTCTCCTGATACAATAAACATGGTCTCTAATTCTTTTTCTAAGGTGGTAGCTGTTTTTTCCTACATAGAATTGATAACGTATTCTACAGTGAGCAACGTACACCATGTTCTTAGTGTTACAGTTGGTGGAATTTCTTAATTCCCATAGATGACCTGTATCTGGATGTTTAAAAAATTGGGATTCATCTATATATATGCAATGGGCACAGTTCCCACATTTCTGTGTGCCTTTCCAATCTGTGTTTCTAATGGTTCCCTCCATGGTTGCTTTAGGGTAACATAATTGTTGTTTTAAGCTTTTTTTGTTCTTAAATACAAATTGTGGGTGATTACCCACCACATTTGTAGTTTCCTCATCAACCAAGAGCATATGCCAATTCTGAGATAAAATATTCTGAAATGTGCTGACATGCGTACTACAGGGTATAACCATGGGTATTACTGGGAATCTCCTTCGCTTATTATTTCACACCATTTCCTTTGTTGCTCTATCAGAGTAGTAGGGTCTTGCTCTACTACCCCTCTCCCTCATCACTTGTATATAAGCTCTATTGATTTCGCCTTCGGTGTAACCTCTGTCCAAAAATCCTGCTCTCAATTTAAGTTCACTTTCAAACACGTTCCTGGCAACAAAGGCAAGAAACTCTCATTGCCTGTCCTTTTATGATATTACAAAAAATACTAGGGTTATGCATACTATCCCTGTGTAGGAAAGCAGGGCGGTAGCATTGTTTCCTATGTAATTTGGTTACCCAATTCGAATTTTCCTTATGTACGGTAACATCTAGGAAATCTATACTATCATGAGAGCAATTTAAAGTGAATTCCAGAAATGCACTAGTTGTATTAATATGTGAATGGGACAACTTCAGTTCTTCTTCAGTACCTCTCCATAAAATAAAAAGATCATCCACAAACCGTCTGAAGAAGGCTATCTGTGGATTCATTAGCATATGCTCAAGTTCCCATGCTACCATTACCAGGTTTGCATAGGTATTGGCACAACTAGTGCCCATTGCAACTCCCGAACATTAAGTGTAACATTTCTCTTTGAATATATTGTTTTCAAGTACCAATTCTAGAAACATACAAATGAAGTCTGTCTTATCCAAAGACAGTTGACCCTGTCTTACTATCACTGCTTTCACCATGTTTATTCCTTCCTCATTGGGTATGTTGGTAAACAATGAAACCACATCTAAAGTAGTTAGTATGATCCCAGTAGATTTGTCCAAAACTTGTACAGTCTCATACAGGTCTACCAAGAATTAAGTATATTTTAATACATATGTAAAAGAACCAACACTTTCTTTAGTTCACTATCCAAATATATGGAAATAGGTTCCGTCAACCAATCTGCCCCTGCCACAATCAACCTGGACTTTGGTGTTATTGGATCTTTGTGAATTTTTGGGAGACCATGTAACTGTGGGATTAGTGGATATTCAACAGTACAATACTGTAAAGGTTCCTTGGTTAATAGCCCCATGCACATACTCTCATGTAAAATATTTGCAATGCTATTTTGCATACCAGATGCTATTTCAATAGACACTTCCTCATATACATTTGCTTCTGACAACATCTCTTGCATAGTATTGCAGTAATAGTTGGAATAGTTTATCGCCTTTGTTGCCAGGAACATGTGTTTGAAAATGAACTTAACAAATTGAGAGCAGGATTCTTGGACAGAGGTTACACCGAAGGCGAAATCAATAGAGCTTATATACAAGTGACAAGGGAGAGGGATGGTAGAGCAAGACCCTACTACTCTGATAGAGCAACAAAGGAAATGGTGTTAAATAATAAGCGAAGGAGATTTCCAGTAATACCCATGGTTATACTCTGTAGTACGCATCTGAGCACATTTCAGAATATTATATCTCAGAATTGGCATATGCTCTTGGTTGATGAGAAAACTACAAATGTGGTGGGTAATCACCCACAATTCGTATTTAAGAACAAAAAGAGCATAAAACAACAATTATGTTACCCTAAAGCAACCATGGAGGGAACCGTTAGAAACACAGATTGGAAAGGCACACAGAAATGTGGGAACTGTGCCCATTGCATGTACATCGATGAATCCCGATTTTTTAAACATCTGGATACAGGTCATCTATGGGAATTAAGAAATTCCACCAACTGTAACACTAAAAACTTGGTGTACGTTGCTCACTGTAGAATATGTTATCAATTCTATGTAGGAAAAAAACAACCGCCACCTTAGAAAAAAAATTAGGGACCATGTTTATTGTACCAGGAGAGGGCATGACTATAGTGGCCTTAGCCAAACACACTTTGGCGAATGGCTGAGAACATTCTTTCCTGTTTCAATCCTGCATGAACAAAACATCAGTGCTAGGTAGGGAGATTTGGTAAATTCAACAGAAAATCTTGAAGTGAAGTGGATTCTAAGACTAGGGGAACACAGGGGATGACTTCTTGATGATAATGTGCCCCTGAAGCCAGCCCTTAAGTCTAGGAAATTAAAATAGCCCCATGCACACTAATCATGATAAGGGTATATATCTACGGGGATGTATTTTTATATTTTGTATTTTGTATTTTACTGAATTGCTAATAGGACCATGTTATATTGTATTGGTGCACTGTTATTTTAAAAAGCACTTTATCTTTGGATGCAATTAAGTTTAATTACTTGTTACACCAATATGATTGGTCTTCTTGGATTTCAAACAGTATTTATGTGTGGATGTGGTTTGTAGAAAATTTCTGACGAAGCAGTGGTTGGCACTCCGAAAGCTCTCACTTTTATTCTTGTACTATAAATAAGAAGATTTGTTTTATTTGGTCTGCTGTGTTGCTAATTTATCCGGCTACCTTCCACCAAGGGCAAGTTTGTTTAGCAACTGGAGTTTGATGCAATTAAAATAGTTAATGAAAACACTCTCCCCATATCTTAGCATTAACATTTCCTCCCATTAGCTTAGTTATTTGCACTCTTAAGAAGTAAAAATTCAGCAAAATCTTCATACAGTAGTCCAGACAGATTGCTCCTACAATGTTCAAGTACCTGTCTTATTCAGGGTATCAAAATAATTCCATGAAATCCACAAGTTCTAGTGAAGTGATCCCTAAAATATACTGGATAAACTAAGCAATTCCTAACTTTTGTTCCTTGCACATTCAGATTGCCAGTAAGGACAGTGTCCTCTTTTAGTCTTATGCTTGTACTCTGAAACTACATGTGCCTCCCCACCAACATGTCAGCACCTCCAGGTCTACATGTGCTTCCCCTCCAACATGTCAACACCTCCAGGTCTACATGTGCCTCCCAGCCAACATGTCAGCACCTTCAGGTCTACATGTGCCTCTCTGCCAACATGTCAGCACTCCAGGTCTTCAAATATTTGACATGTGCCTCCCCGCCAACATGTCAGCACCTCCAGGTCTACATGTCCCTCCCTGCCAACATGTCAGCAACTCCAGGTCTACATGTGCCTCCCCGCCAACATGTCAGCACCTCCAGGTCTACATGTGCCTCCCCACCAACATGTCAGCACCTCCAGGTCTACATGTGCCTCCCTGTCAACATGACAGAACCTCCAGGTCTACATGTGCCTCCCAGCCAACATGTCAGCACTCCAGGTCTGCACATATTTGACATTTGCATCCCGGCCAGCATGTCAGCAACTCCAGGTCTACAAGTGCCTACCCACCAACATGTCAGCACCTCCAGGTCTACATGTGCCTCCCCACCAACATGTCAGCAACACCAGGTCTACATGTGCCTCTCCACCAACATGTCAGCACCTCCAGGTGTACACGTGCCTCCCCGCCAACATGCCAGCACCTCCAGGTCTACATGTGCCTCCCCACCAACATGCCAGCACCTCCAGGTCTACATGTGCTTCCCTGCCAACATGTCAGCACCTCCATGTCTACATGTGCCTCCCAGCCAACATGTCAGCACTCCAGGTCTGCACATATTTGACATTTGCATCCCGGCCAGCATGTCAGCAACTCCAGGTCTACAAGTGCCTACCCACCAACATGTCAGCACCTCCAGGTCTACATGTGCCTCCCCACCAACATGTCAGCAACACCAGGTCTACATGTGCCTCTCCACCAACATGTCAGCACGTCCAGGTGTATATGTGCCTCCCCGCCAACATGCCAACACCTCCAGGTCTACATGTGCCTCCCCACCAACATGCCAGCACCTCCAGGTCTACATGTGCTTCCCTGCCAACATGTCAGCACCTCCCTGTCTACATGTGCCTCCCCGCCAACATTTCAGCACCTCCAGGTTTACAAATATTTGATGTCTCTTTCTCTTTCTGACCTTGACATGATGTGTTTTGATCTGGCTGCATTACCAGATAAATGAGAGGCAAATATCATTTGAGTCATTCAATTTGAACCTCAGTTGCCAGTAAGCCAGACTGACAAGCCACATGCCTCTAGGTAAACAGAATGTGGTCTTGGCCTTCTGTCTTCCCTGGCACCTTGTAGTTCTTACATTCTCCCTTTATGACTGCCGTTCTTGATCAGTTTGTGCCTTGGCTGACAATTCCATCTTCGCTTCAAGTATTACAATCTACTCTTCCAGAGATTTATTTTGTTGCACAAGTTAGTGGTCTCATCAGCATGGGGACTAGGAGCTGAATTTACTTCTGTTTGTCCTGCCATTGATGTGGCTATAAACCTATCGGATTTGTAACTGACCTTTTGAAAATGATCTAAAATAATTTTAAAGTTAAGGAAGAATCCCTGTTAGTATTACTTGTCTTGGTGTCCTAGGTTCACGTAGTACTGAACAGATGTTACCCTTGGCCAAGGTCATATGGTCATGTTAATCCAGGAGTTCTTTAAGCAACTTCCTATCAACCATTCTTTCTTTATTTATTTATTTATTGACATTTGTTGACTCAGAAAGTCCACTGGGCCAAGGACCGATTTTCAGTGGAGGCCCAGGGAGAACAGCTCCCAAAATTGTTACAGAATTTTTTTTTAAATTACATTTTTTTTAAATTGTATAGGAAGTTACAGATGTTAAATATTACAACTGAAAACAGTGATATAATCCATACAATCAAAAAGAGCAAGTGTTTAAGTAATTTAGTTTACACAGTAACATAAGAAAAAATAAGAATTATGTAGGTATATGGGTCTGCTTTGAATAACCGAACCGCCACTTCACCGACACCCAGAAGATTGAGACGGAACGACCGAACAGGTAGGTGATCGAAAAGGCGATATTCCGACAGCCGAAAGACCGACAACGGCAACGTGTGAGCGCGATCCGGTAAGTGTGCGATAGTGACGGATTTAGGATTGGGGAGCGGACAGGTAAGTGTACGATAGTGAGGGATTTTAGGTTAGGGTGTGGGAAAGGTGAGTGTGTGGTAGTGTCGGACTTAGGGTTCCGGTAAGGTAAGTGTGTGATAGTGACGTAGTGTAGTGTAGGGAAGGGTTGAGTGTGTTAGGGTTAGTGTGCGGGTGGAGTGAGTGTGCAATAGTGACGGGCTTAATGTTTTAGGGTGGGTTAAGTGAGTTAGGGTTAGGGTGCAGGTAGGGTAAGTGTGTGATAGTGACGGTATTAAGGTTTAGGGGTGGGTTAAGTGAGTTAGGGTTAGGGTGCGGGTTGGGTAAGTGTGCGGTAGTGTCGGACGTTAGGGTTAGGGTTTAGGTTAAGGTTAGTGGATATGTTATTGTGTGCAATGTGTAGTTTACGTTTTTTGTGTCGGTGTAATGGTGTTCGGTTTTTTGAGTTGTTGGTGTTTGTCGGTGTTGTGTGTTTTCGGTTGTTTGGGGTCGGTAAATTGTGTGTTAGTGAATCGGAAGTTCGGTTATACAAAGTAGACCCAGGTATGGGTCTACTTTGAATAACCGAACCGCCACTTCACCGACACCCAGAAGATCGAGACGGAACGACCGAACAGGTAGGTGATCGAAAATGCGATATTCCGACAGCCGAAAGACCGACAACGGCAACGTGTGAGCGCGATCCGGTAAGTGTGCGATAGTGACGGATTTAGGATTGGGGAGTGGATAGGTAAGTGTACGATAGTGAGGGATTTTAGGTTAGCATGTGGGAAAGGTGAGTGTGCGGTAGTGTCGGACTTAGGGTTCCGGTAAGGTAAGTGTGTGATAGTGACGTAGTGTAGTGTAGGGAAGGGTTAAGTGTGTTAGGGTTAGTATGCGGGTGGAGTGAGTGTGCGATAGTGACGGGCTTAATGTTTTAGGGTGGGTTAAGTGAGTTAGGGTTAGGGTGCAGGTAGGGTAAGTGTGCGATAGTGACGGTGTTGAGGTTTAGGGGTGGGTTAAGTGAGTTAGGGTTAGGGTGCGGGTTGGGTAAGTGTGCGATAGTGTCGGACATTAGGGTTAGGGTTTAGGTTAAGGTTAGTGGATATGTTATTGTGTGCAATGTGTAGTTTACGTTTATTGTGTCGGTGTAATGGTGTTCGTTTTTTTGAGTTGTTGGTGTTTGTCGGTGTTGTGTGTTTTCGGTTGTTTGGGGTCGGTAAATTGTGTGTCGGTGAATCGGAAGTTCGGTTATACAAAATAGACCCAGGTATATACAGTTGAAAATGCTACGATGGGAGAAGAGATTAAGAAGATAAAACCGCATATCTAAGATTAAGAAGATAAGACCACATATCTAAGATTAAGAAGATAAGACCGCATATCTAGAAGTTTATAAAGTAGTTGTTGGCTGCTGCAGACTAAGGCACATACCTAAGGTGGTTTAACCATGTGATTACAGGAACATATCTGGTGACTGACATTGTGATCTTTCAGTGCTGCTTTGAATGTTATGAAAGAGTCTAATTGGGTAATAGTGAGAGGGGGAGCATTCCATAGTTTGGCAACGGCATGGAAATAAAGGCATTGTCCAGCTCTTTTGTTGGATTTTGTTATTGTTAGGAATTGTTTATTTGAAGACCTAAGATTCCGAGTTGGGGTGTATACTTGTATCATAGTTTTTAGAGAAGGGCAGACATTTGGGTTCTATAGTAACTTGTGGGTTAGAGTTATTTGGGTATAATATAGGTAACGGGGGAATTCAAGGCATTTTAAATGTTTAATGGCCAGGCAGTTGTGCGTGTGAGTTGACATATTGGAGACGAACGTTGCTATTTTGTAGTAGCATGATTGTAATTTATTCATAAGAGATGTGCGTAGGTTAGTGAAAATGGGGCTGCCATACAGGAGGGAAGGGAGAAGCAAACTGTTCGCCAGTTTTAACTTGGTGGACGTGTTCAAGTAGGGTTTGTGTCTATAGAGCTTACCTAGCTTGAAATGAGCCTTTAGATCGTGCTGAGTATGTGATTCTCAAAGGAAAGTTTATCATCGGTTATGATGCCAAGTAGTTTAGATGTTTTTACAATTTCAATTTCAGTATTGTTTAGTGAGAATATTTTAAAGTCTAGAGTTTGAGGTTTGGATGGGAATAGTAAGAGTTTTGATTTTTGAGGCTTAAGTAGCAGTTGAGCCTCATTAAGCCAGGATTCAATCGATTTACATGCTTTTTGTGTTAACATTTGGAGATCTGGGAAGTTGTTAGAAGAGGTGATTATTGTTGAGTTGTCAATGTATTGAATGAATGTACTTTTCTAGGATGCTTTATGAAGATTGCTAATGAGTGTATTAAAAAGCAATGCCCTGACAATGGATCCTTGGGGACTCCTGTATTGTTGATTAGGTATTCAAATTGTTCATATTGCCATCTGACAGATTGTTTTCTATTGTGAAAATCATGGAACCAGGTTAGAGTGTGTAGGGAGCAGCTTATATTTTCAAGTCGGAGAAGTAGATTAGGGTGGGACAATGTATGAAAAGCCTTTGATAGATCTAGTAATATAACTGAAGTTAGTACACCAGCATGAAGAGCTTTGTTTATTGTGTTGGTAAATGAAAGTAAGGCTGTAGTTGTGCTGTGTGCTGGCCGACAGCCTTGTTGGGTGAGTGCAAGCCAGTTATTGTCGGTGAGATGTTTTAGCAATTGTGAATGAATGCACTTTTTGTAGGATTTTAGACAGAGGAGAAAGTATAGAGATGGGCTGGTAGTTAGAGAGATGACTGGTGTTACCGCCTTTGTGTAGGGGAGTAATAACTGAGTTCTTCCAGAGTTGTGGGTCATATTATTCTGAGATAGATTGGTTAATGAGAATGCTGACAGGGAGAACTATGAAATCTGCTGTAGGTTTTAGGTATTCAGCTGGTAGCCCATCAGAGGGTGAGGAGCATGGCTTAAGTTTTGAGAGCAGTTTGCGCACTAGAGAGGTGAGTACAGGTTGTGTGGATAAAGGTGGAGTTGATGGGATAGTGTTTGAGTTGCAGTTTTTAGAGGGAGAGTCGAGATTTGAAAGTGGGTTGGAAAATTTATTGTTTTCATTACAATTTGTACTTTTATTAGATTGTAGAAGCAGCCAACCAAAGACCAGGAAGGAACCGGACCACGAAACTTATAAGCTTTCGTTCGTTTAATAAAATACCACGAATGTCATCGAAATAAATACAAAAACTTGAAACCACCCTTTAAATACTTGTCGTGCAAAAAATCATCCAATGACAAAATGCTTCAAATAAATTATTTAAATAGCCACTGTGATATCAAGAACATTTTAAAATACACTACAAATTTTTTAACATTGCATATGTATAAAAACATGAAAATGTATGTATATAATAGTGAACAAAGGTTCATTACCCAGGACATTCACCAGTTCAGAATTTCCAAGCAACACCTTCCAATTTTCCTTAATAATACGCCTAATAATGTCCATTCCATCTGAAATGGGCAATGGGAAGGCAAGCTCAAACACCTTGTTGTTTTGATTCATCCTACTTGCTACACTGAAATTGCCTCTCAAAATGGGGCTAGCTAAACTGTCTCTGAGTGTTATAACTTCAGCAACAATGTTACGTTACCAAAACAAATCATATCCCCTGGCTGTTCTTTCCAGACTTTGTCCCTAGAAGTAAGTAGTTGTTTAATGTTTTGTTTAGCCAAGGGGCATGGTTAAGCTTTGTTATTTTGGTATGTATAGGGGCAAGACTATTAAGAATTTCAAGAAAGACTTTGTTAAAATAGTTTAACTCCATCGTCTAGTGGGAGTATCTTGGTTGGAAACCAGTTGTGAGTTTTTAGAGTATCTAGAAATATCTGTTGATTGAAATGAGTAAGATTCCTATATGTTCTTAGAGAATGCAGTCTGCTTACTTGCATTTGAGTTCTATGGACATAGGCAGGAAGATGGTCACTACAGGTATTAGGAAGGGTTCCGGCTTTGGCATATTTTTGAGGGTGTGAGATGAGTATCCACTCGAGGGTTGACTCAGTATGTTTATTTACAATATGTGTGGGGTCTGTGATGAGTTCAGTAAACTTATGCAAATGTATACTATTTGATGGAGATCTCGAGATGAGGGATTGCCAGTTTATATTAGTATCACCAAGAATGATGGTTTCATTAGATATATTAAGGGTAGTCCAGGATAGTAGATCTTTGACAGCAGATATATTCTGACCTGGGGGAATATAAAGTAGAGTGATACATAATAGTTTTCTACTGTTAATATGCAGTTTTTCTAGTAATAATTCCATATTTCTGTAAAGTGGTGACAGGGGAAAGTGTAATTAGGCAGCATAGAATGGTGGTCTGTAGGATGACGTTGGTGATCAAGAACAGGACAACTGTGAGAGCAGCGCCAAGGATCAAATGGTGCAAGTTAAAAAAGGGTGATTGTGAGGTGGAGTTCACGGAAGGGTTAAAACAGGCACTGGGGGCAGTGAAGAGTTAAAACAGGCACTGGGGGCAGTGAAGAGTTAAAACAGGCACTGGGGGCAGTGAAGAGTTAAAACAGGCACTGGGGGCAGTGAAGAGTTAAAACAGGCACTGGGGCAGTGAAGAGTTAAAACAGGCACTGGGGGCAGTGAAGAGTTAAAACAGGCACTGGGGGCAGTGAAGAGTTAAAACAGGCGCTGGGGGCAGTGAAGAGTTAAAACAGGCACTGGGGGCAGTGAAGAGTTACCAAATAGCTGGGTAACTACAGCAGAGATGGTAAGGGAGACAGCTAGAAAGGTGCTTGGTGTGACATCTGGACAGAGGAAGGAGGACAAGGAGACCTGGTGGTGGAATGAGGAAGTGCAGGAGAGTATACAGAGGAAGAGGCTGGCAAAGAAGAAGTGGGATTGTCAGAGAGATGAAGAAAGTAGCCAGGAGTATAAGGAGATGAGGTGCATGGCAAAGAGAGAGGTGGCGAAAGCTAAGGATAAGGTGTATGGTGAGTTGGCCTATTTTACTTAAGGATGTTGACACTATAGCCATTGTTGGATGTAGACCTAAAGTTGTGTATAAAAATAAGAGAAATCTGAAACAATCTATGTTATTATAATATGCCCAGACCTAATTTAGGATTTACAGGAGGCACTTGTAAATGTGGCAAATGTACCCATTGCCAATACATAGATGAATCCAGATTCTTTAGGCACCCGGATACCGGACGCCTATGGGAACTGAGAAGTCAGGCTAATTGTGATACAAACCATGTGGTGTATTGTGCTCATTGTACACAATGTTTCAGGTTTTATATAGGGAAAACAAATCGATGTCTTAGAGAACTCCTCAGAGATCATGTTTATTGTACTACGAAAGGACTAGAACATAATGCCCTAGCTAAGCATACATTGAAGGAAGGGGCACAACATATATTTTTGTTTCAAGCTTTACATTTTGTATAGAAAGTGTTAGACAAGGTGAATTAATTAACATCACGGAGACAGTGGAACTCCAGTGGATCTTGAGACTTGGTTCTCATAGGGGTCATGGTTTGAATGACAGTGTTCCCGTTAAAACTGTTTTAAAATCTAGAAGGGTCAATAAACATAAACAAAATAAATGTTAGTGTCTATTATTCATAGTTATATATATATTTTTAATATATTAATTACCTATGGTATATGTTCTTATTTATTGTTTTATACCTTAATATGTGCATTTAGGATGAATTTACATATATTCTTAATGAATGCACCCTTTTTGATGAATGTACACCCGTATATATTTTTTATGTATATGTGGTTTTAAATTTTAAATTGTTAATTATTCAGTGAGAATGATTGGCTGTTAGATTTTTTAATTACTATTTAAGATGTGTATGAAGTTTTGCTCTCTTGGTCTGATGAAGCCGTATTGATTTACTGTGAAAGCGCTTACCGTTCTAATAAACTTGGATTTTGTTTTATAACAGCTGATACTTGAATTTGCATTTTTTCCTCTGCCTGGGTGTTTTGTATTTAGGCTTTTTACTTTTTCGCTTTTGGGTTGTTTGGATTGTGAGTGAGTTAACCTGCAACTTTCATTAGATAGCTGTGAAATTCAGTGTTTTAGACCATACGTCTTACTTAGGAATTTGAAACTTACATTTTGGCCAGAAATATTACAGCAAGTCCTATTTTAGTGAAACATGTACTTCCTAAATATTTGCACATCATTGAATATCTGGCACATTTTGTTAAATTCCTTCAGTCTTTAGCAACTGGCTACTTTTTAATCTGTCATATTTCCAAGTTGTCTTTTAATTCCCAATTCCTACTATACCATATAATGTTTGTTTGTTTATTTATTTAACTGTATTAATCAGGTAGGTAGCGTGGTTCCAGAATCCTTTTCAGCCATGAACTGGACCACATGACAACTACACAGTATGCTTACAGAACACAGATAATTTATAAGAAAACATCATTCTAACGTTAACATTGTCTGTTTACGCAAGGTACAGTGTTTACAATTAAGTATTATAATCTGTTAACAAATGTACTGCAACAAAGAAATGGTATGTATACCCAAGGAGGCAGGGGTGTTCTAATAGTGAGATTTTTCTAGTCATTGTGTAGAAATAGTTGCATATTGATTCCTCTGTATCTGGTTCAGTATCTGTTTCTGCTTAATGCTGTTTAGGTCCTGAGGCAGTGACTCCCTAACAGTTGGTGCAGTTTTCCCAAATGTGTTTTTTTGCTGGGAGATTTATTCTCCAGACTGGTATTTTGAGCATAACTAGCCCTAATGCATATGTTGCATAAGATGTGCACCACTTAGGTGCAAGAGATAAACCATGGCCAGAAGACAGGAGGAGCTTAAAGGTGAAAGAATTCAGCAGTCATTTGGGTTTGGCTGTAATTGGTAAGCAGCATTTGTTCTGCAGGGTTAAACTGTGATATTCTGTATGAAAGTTTGAAACAGTCCATGATAATAGACCAAATTACATATATACGTTTATTTGTTGTAGTTTTACAGGTCCAAGCCCGCAGGCGACATTGAAAGTATTCATTTTATATTAGAATTAATGCTATATTTCATTATTTAATAATCATTTTTATGCTTCGTTGGGAGATTGAAATGGCAATATAGTTCTATATTTGAATGCAAAGCATATTTGATACGTGTGGTTCACATCTTATTGCGGCTAAACAGAAGAAATATGTTTTCATTATATTTAATTCTTGATATTACTGTTTTTCAGTCATCGCTTGATGCACATTTAAACAAATATATATGATTGCGTAGAGTTTTAAAATGTTATTGTTATATCAGATGTGAGGTATTTACATTTATGATGTTAGTACAATTCTTGACGAACGCACTATATGGTCAGTGAGATAAGGACATGCCGTGAATATATATAAACGTGGACATATGCGTTATCGTCTTATGGAGATATAGAGCGTAATACATCTAAGCGTTTGGTATAGATGTTATTCATCTTGGCAAATGTGTTTAGTTAAGAATAGGGAATAGATTTAGTTTGCATTGTAGTCAGTCTTAGATATGCTACAGTCAAAGATGTTATACTTTAATGCAATGCACATGCTATCCTGGAAAAAGTTTTTACATCTGACTTGAAATAGTTGCTCAATGCATTTTGAAACGTTCATTTTATGTAGATAGTAAATGTATTATATTGGTGCATTTTGCATAAATTTTGTTTATTCTTGATACTTAGTCATCCGTGATTATGCGAATGCAGGGGGGGGGGTTTATGATAAGAGAGTAGATTTTGTTTATATTGCATCTAGTTTTAGATATCGCATACTAGGATATGACATATTGTTAACTTTAGGAAGGATTTTACATCTGACATAGTCAGGGTATAACTTTAAATTATTAATTCTATTCAATTAGATGGTACAACATGTGATTGTCTTGTATAAAAGTTTTAATTGAATACGTTTTTGAATTTTAACTGTCTGACGAAGCTAACATGAAAGCGCTTACCTGTAGCATGCTTTAATAAAATATTCCGTTTTTACTTTATACGAAGTTACTACGTGTAATAGTCTAATTTCTTCCACATTTGGATTATTTGAATAACACCACTGCTTGGAGACAAGATCAATCTGGCATTTGAATGGTTCCGTGGTCACCTCTCCGTTTATTTATTTAGCATCTGCAGTTTATGCTTACTAGCAAGCCGAGAGGTGTTTGTTCTGTTGGGAGCTCTCATTTACGTATTTTATATATATGTATATATATATATATATATATATATATATATATATATATATATATATATATATATACATGTGTGTGTGTGTGTGTGTACACACATATATATATATATATATATATATATATATATATATATATATATATATATATATATATATATATATATATATATATATATATATATATATATATATACACACACACACACATATATATATATATATATATATATATATATATATATATATATATATATATCTATATATATATATATATATATATAGATATATATATATATATACTCATCCCCAACCCACAAGAATAATGAAAGATTGAGCCATCCCAAGTAAAACCAAGACTCACTCCTCCAAAAAGAGGAAACCAGTTTGGTGGACCCCGGCCATAAATAAGCTATACAACAGAAGAAGGAAGCTATTACATGATAGAGCAAAATCCCAAAAAGGGAAGGCATCCCTGATCAGTATTAGCAAGAAACTACGATCCCTCATAAAATCATCTAAGGACAGCTTTGAAAGAAAAATTGCCACAGACTCTAAAGATAATCACAAAGCCTTCTTTAGCTATGTCAAAATTCAAGGTGGCAACTCTCAGATCTGCTCTGAGCTAGTGCAAAATGGCAAAAAATACACTGAACCAACTGACATTGCCAACATCCTAGCTGACATGTTCAGTGCAAACTTTACCCCCCCCACCCCCAAAAGGACCCGTGTCCATCCCAGAAGAATATAGAGCCCCAGACATCACAGACACACAGGTGAAAACAGCCCTTTCCAAAGCCAAAAACACAGCATCAGTGGGACTGGATGGTATCTCAGGCTGCGTCTTACACGAGCTCCAAAATGAACTAAACCCTCACCTAAAATCACCGTTCAAACTCAGCCTTGCCACAGGCTATGTACCCAAAGAATGGCGTACAGCAACAGTTATCCTGCTCCACAAAGGAGGTGCCACAATGGATCCTGGGAACTATTGCCCTATAAGCCTGACTAGCCTGGTCTGCAAAGCTATGGAGCGCATCATCATGGAACTAATTAACAGAGACATTGGGAACCTCCAGACACTGGACCCTACCCAATTTGGCTTTGTTAAAGGTAGATCTTGCCTCCTTAACCTAGTTGACTTCTTTGAAACAGTTACCAAGGTCATAGATGAGGGAAAGGTAGTCCACACAGCCTACCTTGCCATCGCAAAGGCGTTCAACACCATTCCCCACTCTGGCATTATAGACAAGCTTACCAGCTTGAACATTAACCCCTATGTCACAAGATGGGTTGCCAACTGGCTCATGGATAGAACCCACATGGTCAGAGTTGCGGGTGCCATGTCCGGCTTTAAACCGGTTACAAGTGGCGTCCCACAGGGCTCAGTCCTGGGACCCCTCCTGTTCGGTATATACTTCTCTGAGGTACAGGCAAACACGGGAGGACTATGGCTGACCAAGTTCACAGACGATTGCAAACTGGGGGCCATAATTGCCTCTCCGGCTGACACAGACATCCTCCAGAAGGGTCTCACGGAGACAAATACCTGGTGTTAGAACCATGGCCTCAAGCTAAATGCCAAAAAGTGCATAGTCATTCCCTTTGGGAAAAACAAAGTGCCCACGAACTACCACATAGGTGGTAATCCACTAAGTACGGAAGATGTAATTAGGGATCTGGGGACTCAAGTAGATAGCAATCTCTCCTTTGATAATCACATTGCCAAAGTGGTTAGAAAATCCTTCTATGTAGCCCACCTAATCATGAAAGGGTTCACATCTAGATCAAGAGAGGTCATTGTGTCCCTCTACTCATCGCTCATCAGGCCCATAATAGAGTACAGTGCCCCATTTGGGATGTACCTTACTCGACACCTGCAACAGCTGGAAAGACCACAGAAGTACCTCCCCAAGAGGATCGTGGGCCTCAAACAGATGCCCTATGCAGCTCGACTAAAGAAACTCCAGCTCTACTTGGTTGCTTACCGCCTACTCAGAGATGATCTCTGCCTGACGTACAAAGCCATGTCTAACCTGGAATTAATGGACATGCTCCACCTCAAGAAAACCAAATCTCTTAGAGCCACACACTCTAGGGATTTAAACCTCAGCACAACAATAAATAGGACATGCTGGAGGGCTAGATTCCTGCCCAGAGAATTCCCTCACTCTGGAATAGAATCCCAATCTATGTTAGGCAAAGCCCCTTACTGACTCTCTTCAAGAGAAATCTTGACGAGTGGATGGGAAATCGTAAATTTACCCCTGGGATCACTTCAATGGCCCTGCTGGACAGAGGCTCAGGAAACTAATCTAAAAGGGAGGCGAAAGCCAACACATTCTGGCTAGGCTTATAAATGCCCTTGGGCAGATAGCCTTGTACCTACCTATGAACCTATTAAAGTTGTAAGCATTTCTTGGAATGTAGTAGCCTGCCATGCATCCATCCCAAATTTAGATATACCAGCTCCATGTTGATAAAAACATGAAGATGGGAGAAATCTACCAAAACAAACTAATCACAGTGGGCTCACACAAGAAACTGCACCAAGAAAGATTTCTCATGTAAAAATGGTCAGAATCTTTTTTATCCTTGGCAACTTTTTAATTAGGCATCTGACACTCGCAGAATCTTAATGTGGTGACATGTAGATGCACCTGTCTATTGTTTAATAATGTGATAATCCTACAGGTTTTATGAGACATTATCTGACTTTTGTATTATCTGATGAAGTCTTTTATTGTGAGAAGAAAGAGCTTGTATTGTATATCTATTAAAAAGGTAGTTTGCAGTTAGTCCAGCAGTGGTTTGGCATCCTTTTAGTTCATGCTTAGTTTACGACTTTGTGGTCATTTATTTTTTCTTGGAATATGATAATCCTACAGGTTTTATGAGATGTTATCTGACGAAGTTCTGAATTGTATATGGAGTTAAGGAGATGTTACTTAGAGGCTGTAATCTAGCTTTGCCTTTAGTATATCAGCAGCAGTTGCTGTCTCAGGTTAAAAGGTGAGAGTTCTGGAATGCGTGCTTTAATTATGAAAAAGTTTTTCTCAACACAAGGTGTAAAGATGAGCTGGCAGCCCAGGAATATCCCAAGTGCTTTTGCTGGCAAACTGAAGGAATGTAAATGCATATAGGGTCTTTTATTTGAGGGGTGGATCGATAAACAAATACGCAGACGAGTAAGTACCAAGATGGGAGCTGAGCAGTTTGGGTTCAGATGCAGCACAGCTGCCCAGATGTTTACTGGGAGATAGACAGCTGACATGAAGCTAGAGATGAGGAAAGAGTCCGACTGGGAATTCCTAGACTTGACAGAATCCCAACAAAGCTGATTTGGGCTGTCCTGCAGTGGTTGAAGTCCCAGAAACATTGGTAGAATTAATGCAAGCCACGTACAAGGACCTAATGACTCAAGTACAAACAATTTTCAGTCTCACAGAGAGGTTCCCAGTAGGACTGCACCAGGGTTCAGTTCTGAGCCCACTGCTGTTTATACTGGTGATGGAATATACTGGTGATGGACTACATTAGCAAACAGGTGAGAGGGGACAGATCAACAAAGTTGCTGTATGCAGATGATGTGGCAGTACAGGCAGACTCTGAGCAAGAACCCCAGCAAAGGATAGGGGAATAGAATGCAAAATGAAAGGTACATAGGATGAAACTGAGTACAGATAATACATTTGTAACTGCAGCAAATGGTGGAGTTCAGAAGAAGTTGAGAATTGAGATAGAAGGGAAAATAGTGGAGCAGGTTAACAGCTTCAGGTATCTGGAGGGGTGGTTGAGAAGGGATCACTGAATGAGGACATCAAAGCTAGAATCAGAGGGGCTGCATATCCAACTGGTACATAATTTCAGGTGTAGTATATGACAGAGGAATGCCAAAGAAACTGAAAAGTAAGAATTACAAACCAGTGGTGCAGTGAGTACTACTGTATGGTACAGAAACGTGGGCAGTAAAGGCAGGGCAGACGAAGAAGCTAGGGGTGATGGTGATGAAGTTCCTGAGTCTGGTGGTAGGGTGCACACTGTGTGACAGATGAAGAAATGATTGTATAAGAATAGAAGGCAAAGTAACTCCAGTTGCAGAAAACATCAAAGACAACAGATAACGGTTGTTTGGACACGTGCAGAAAAGCAGAAGACAATCTGGTGAAGAAGATCTGAGGCAGACAGGAAGAAAGAGAAAGGAAACAAGGGTGTCCAGCAAAGAGATGGATGGTGTGACACCACCATGCTAGGCCAGTAATCATGTAGCCTGAATCCTCACCACTAACACTGGACGGGGACGTGCACTTGGAATACAAATGGATGCGCTCACTGTTTCCAGACACAGCCCTCCCTGTATGAAGCACAATTTCCATTAACAGCACACAGGGAACACACTTAGCCTGGGGTCTGGGTATCTCTATCTGCCTCTCCCCAGGTCCCCCAGTAAGACTCCCCACTGGCATTGTAAAACCAGTGCTTCAAATCCCTGCCCCAAGTAGCTGACACACACACTCTTTGAGATTTAATTTTCACACAGACACACATACACCTGGGAAAAGCTGGCACAGATAAGCCACTCTACCAACTTTTCCAAGACTATAAGGTAGAGTTACTGTAAGGCTCTTAAAAGGGTATCCAGTTATGCTGAGTGAAGTTAATATTAATACAAATGGTAATGTTGATCGAACCGCAAGGCTTTCAGGAGTGGCTAGAGTTATCACCAAAATAATATGTGCAAATTCTCTTGAAGCTTAAATATTTTCTAAAGAGGACTAGCCACAATGAAAAGTTTAAATATATTTAACAATAAATAATAAAAGAACAAGAAAACACTAAATATATATTTACAGTAAACACTGTGGTGCAGCGGTTAGTGTTGTCGCCTCACAGCAAGAGGTTCTTCCATTTGATTCTTGGCTGGAGCGGCTTCTGTATGGAGTCTGAATGTCCTCCCTGTGGTTAAGTGATGTTAAAGACATGCAGGTAGGTGCGAGCGTGAGTGGGTGTGCCTTCCTTAAAGGTTGGGTGTCGGGCTGGCAACTCGGCACCGTAAAAAAATCCACTGCCAATCATTAGCGGACCAGAGTTCCACTGTGGCAGCCCCTAACCTGGATAAGCCGAAAGACATTACTTTTACAGAGTTCAAATCACAGGAAATATTGAAAAGAACATTGATGGACAGACTCATACAAATATAGAAAAACAATCTCTAACCTAAGCTTCACTATATTCCTGACTGAATCTAGGAGAATTACTATTCCCTAATAATGTAATTGATAGAGCAAGGCACAATGAAATATGTGAGCAGTCTTTCTAGTCAGGTTCCCAAAACAGAATACTCAATACTCAGGGATTACTCCCTGTAAAATATAATATCCAAGATGCTTTGCGGAATTACCTCATCTGGTCACCTGACTCTAGGTTCTCACACTATCCCCCTTTGAAGCTGAGACAGGAATTTAGCATAGACAGCTACAATACAGATCTAAATGTTTATGGCAGTGCCTGGAGCTTCCCTTCTTTTTACTGAGCTAATGAACAAAGACTTCTTCCAGACCCACTGTCTCTGATCCTGCTCAGCACTGTGGTGTGCCTTTTTAATAGTTTAATGCAGCTCATTTACATTTCCCTTATTTTTCTTAAAGCAAGCTAGCTGGTTAACCTCTGCTGTCCCAGTATCTGCTATTAAAACATATGCATTTAATAAAGATACAGTAATACAAGTGCATTTCTTTTCATTCCAGCAGTGTGCACTGTTGATACATTTTAACACAAGAAACCTCACAAATACATTTTCAGCACAAGTGTTTGTACAAATCAGTTTGATATACAAATGACATATAATTATTTACAAAATTCCAGCTAGCTGTGTTGGTACACATCATACATCCACTGCCCTACTTTTCCTGGAATGGCTGGCAGTACCTCCTATCATCACAGATGGATTGTGTGAGAGAAGACTAGTGCCAGTCAGGCACGATTGTTGAAGAAATTCACAAACATTAACCACAAACTTTAAAATCCACAATAAAAGGTGTCAGGACCCAGAAAAGGCAACTAGTCCAACTTTATTCACTAAAACAACCATGATTAGCACTTTTGTTTGTAATAAACAAACTTCATTAGATGAGATTCAATTGAATAGTCCACCATATGTAAAACACATCCCATCATCAAGTAACTTCCAATGTATTACATTTAAAGACCCCATACACAATTATAAGCATTGTAAAATACATCACATAATACCAACAGAACCATTTAAAAGCATACTTAAGATGAAAAAATGACTAAACAGCCATTAAAATAATTAACTATATATATATATATATATATATATATATATATATATATATATATATACAGTGAATATATGCCAGGTTTTTGTGATATAAAAAAATGAGACCACAATAAATCATTTCAATACTTTTCCCTCCTTTAATATGACCTATAACCTGTACATTTCAATTGAAAAACAAACAAATCTGTTAGGGGAAAAAATAAAAAAAACATACAATAAGCTGGTTGCATAAGTGTGCACACTCTTAAACTAATACTTTGTTGAAGCAACTTTTGATTTAATTACAGCATTCAGTCTTCTTGCGTACACACCTGCCATCAATTAAAGATACTCTGATTAACCCCAAATAAAGTTCAGCTGTCCTAGTATGATTTTCCTGACATTTACTCAGTTGCCTGCTACAGTAAAATCCATTGTTCTCAGAGAGCTTACAAAGCATCAAAGGGATTTCATTGTTGAAAGGTATCAGTCAGGAGAAGGGTACAAAAAATTTCCACAGCATTGGATATACCATGGTACACAGTGAAGACAGTAATCAAAAAGTGGAGAAAATATGGGACAACAGTGATGTTGCAAAGAATTGGACATCCCTCCAAAACTGATGAAAAGACAAGATGAAAACTGATCAGGGAGGCTGCCAAGAGACCTACAGCAACACTGAAGGAGCTGCAGGAATTTCTGGCAAGTACTGTATGTGAACTACATGTGACAATCTCCTGTATTTTCCATATGTCTGGCCTGTGGGCTAGGGTTGCAAGACTGAAGCCTTTTCTTACACAGAAAAACATCCAGGCCCAGCTAAAATTTGCAAAACAATATATTAAGTCTCCCAAAAGCATGTGGGAAAATGTGCTATGGTCTGATGAGACCAAGGTTGAACTTTTTGGCCACAATTCCAAAAGGTACGTTTGGCGCAATAACAACACTTTGCATCATCAAAAGAACACTGTCCCCATGGTGAAGCATGGTGGTGGCAGTGGCACACTTTGGGGTTGCTTTTCTTCAGCTGGAACTGGGGCTTTAGTCAAGGTGGAGGAAATTATGAACAGTTTCAAATACCAGTCACTTTTGGCCCAAAACCTTCTGGCATCTGCTAGAAAGCTGAAGATGGAGGAATTTCACCTTTCAACATGACAATGACCCCAAGCATACATCCAAATCAACAAAAGAATGGCTTCACCAGAAGAAAATAAAAATTTTGGAATGGCCCAGCCAGAGCCCAGACCTAAATCCAGTAGAAAATCCGTGGGGTGACCTGAAGAGGGCTGTGCACAAGAGATGCCCTCAAAATCTGACAGATTTGGAGCACTTTTGCAAGGAAGAGTGGGCAAATATTGCCAAGTCAAGATGTGCCATGCTGATAGACTCCTACCCAAGAACACTGAATGCTGTAATTAAACCAAAAGGTGCTTCAGCAAAGTATTAGTTTAAGGGTGTGTACACTTTTGCAACCAGTTTTTTGTATATTTTTTATTTTTTTATATTTTTTCCCCTAAGAGATTGATTTGTTTTTCAATTGAATTGTACAGGTTATATGTCAAATTAAAGGTGGGAAATGTTTTGAAATTATTTATTGTGGTATCATTATTTTATATCACAAAAACCTGGCATTTTAACAGGGGTATGTGTATTTTTTATATATACTGTATGTATGTATATATATATATATATATATATATATATATATATGGGTTCATGTCAAACCAACGACATGCTAATATAACGAAAGTCACTACATCGAAGCAAAACCATCGACAGTTCAAAACATCGACAGTACATTTATACGTAAGTACAGTGCTAACAAGGGTCCTGCAAGGGGGAAGTAGTATGGGTACAGTATCATATCATATCCTTTACTTCCCCCTTGCTGGACCCATGTTAGCACTGTACTTACGTATAAATGTAGTGTCGATGTTTTGAACTGTCGATGGTTTCGTTTCGATGTAGTGACTTTCGTTATATTAGCATGTTGTTGGTTTGACATGAACCCATATATATATATATATATATATATATATATATATATATATATATATATATATATATATTTATATATGGGTCTACCTGAGATGGTCGACAAGCCATTTGATCGACTTTCATTTGGTCGACAATTCATTTGGTCGACAGGCAGATTTGCCCCCCTCCCCAATGTTGTGCGACCCTGGAGTTGATATATATAGTTATGGGGGGTGTGAATGAATGAATTGTCGACCAAATGAAAGTCGATCAAATGGCTTGTCGACCATCTCAGGTAGACCCATATATATATATATATATATATATATATATATATATATATATATATATATATATCTATATATATATATATCTATCTCAACACTCATCTTTGAAAAGCTTTAAGCTTTAAAACTGGCTGAAGAGATATCGCCTCATTTAAGCCTGGACTCACACTTGCATTCCATTACATTTCATTTGCCACAGCAGTTCCTTTTTGTCCAAATGCAACCCGAAAGGACCACCCCTTGGATTTTTAATCAACTTCTCTAAAACAACGAATTTAAAACAATATGTAGGATTCAATTTATTGTGCCTAGCCAAAGCATTTGTTTCTTGTGCTTTAGAAAGGGTCTATATTATAAGCACGAATGGTCAGAATGCCGACAACCTCTTCATCAACAGGTATGTGTCGAACGACCATTTCAGCGAAGAGCCACATCAACAATTTCTTTCCAAGGGAAAGAAATCAATAGGCCAAATACAAAAAACACAATGTAACACACACTATAAACTGGGGGGGCTTCGTCCTCTGTGCCTCCCAATGTGGGGAATGTGCGCCCCACACCTCTCTAACTAAATATACTAACTCAGAGATTGCACTACAGTGGGGAAAAGGGCAGATTTAACCCAACAGCCAACCAATTTCTTTGCCTTGGAAAGAAATCGATGATCTGGCTGTTTAATGAAATGGTCTTTCAACACATACATGTCAGTCAAGAAGTTGTTGACATTCCTACCATTCATGCTTCTAATATAGACCCCTTTAGAAATGGCATACATGTTTCCTTATCCTATCGTTTAATACCCTTTCCGTCCTGCCCACATGAAAAGCAGTGCAATCCTCACATAGGGCTGCATATGCCACTTTTTGTATTACAGTTATAATTAACTTGCATTTGATACACCTTCTCATTGGTAACAATTGTCGGGGTACGTTTTAGATAGGGGCAAGCTCTACAAAACTCACATCTTTTCATGGTAAAATCCTGATTGTCTGACGAAGAATTAACAGGCATTTCCAGGAAATATTTTAAGTTTTTACTTCTCCAGAAAATTATTGTTGGCTTGTCTCCTAACTTGCTAGCTAACTCATGATCCTCCCTAATAATTCCCCAATTTTTCATAATTGGTCTTCTAACCTCTGCTTGGTCTAAAGAAAAAAGTGGTGATAAAAGGACTCCTGTACCTATCAGTCAGAGCCGAAACAGTTCCACTTATTCGAGTCATTACTTCAGGTCCCTCATTAAATGATGACTCCCCCCAGCCTACTTTGGAGTATCAACTGTGGTTTTAAAATGGGCACATATACAGTCAGTGTTCTGTCTTTTAATGATGACTTCATCTACAGATAAATCAACAAAGGCTTCAGGATATCCACGTCCCAAAAGCATGGATTTCAACTAAAAGCATTGTACCACAAAGTCTTCATATGATGATGTATTTGTTTTATTTATTTATTTATTGCATTTGTTAACTGGGAAAGTCTACTGGGCTTAGGTACGCTCATTTTCAGTAGAGACCCAGGGAGAAAAGCTCCACATAACATTAATAGTACATACAAGACAAAGCACAGTATACAGGTATATACAGTCTCAATGCATGGAAATAAATATTAAACAAAATGGTACAAGTTATTTACAAACAATACACAACAACATGGCATACAGTTTGATCATTGAGGATGGAGTTGGTCAAGTAGGGTAGCAGTTTTGATTGTTACTTGTTGGTGCAGTCAAATTCAGCAAGTCAGAGAGAGCTCCTAAGTAGTGATATTGTAGACCGATATAGTCAGGGATCAGGTGTTAGGAGGTACTATTTTGGCACAAGTATATTGTCAGAGCGGAGAGGTGTGATCTGAGAGACGTCTAAAAGAGAGCAGGATTACTGATTGTTCTGATAATCATTCCATAGTTACGAGACAGTAACGGAGTACAGCATTTGACCAGCTACAAGGTTAGGTTTTTTCGACTTTCAGCATCATTGTTTTTTTTGGATCTTAGTAGCCTGTTAGGGTGGTATGTAGTCATTCAAAGATGATGATGATGTCATTTGTGCTGCCCAAGCCAACTGTCCTTTTAAAACTACCTTTTTCTGCTGGAGAGGCTGATAACTTTCAAAATGTAAAAAAACATTTGAATACATGGGCTTCCTATAAATTTTAAACACCAAACACCCATTGGTGTCTTTCTAAGTGCCACATCCAGATATGCAATGGCTTGGTCATTCACCTCAAATGAAAATTTTAGAAAACCTTTTGAGCTGTTAATGTATTCCTTGAAACTTGAAATTGTCTCCTGGTGCCCTGTCCATATGAGAAAAATGTCATGGTTTTCAAAAAATATGTAATTATTATACAAAACCAGTTCCATAAGATCACAAAGCAAATTAATTTTATCTTGATCCAAATCTGAATAAAAATGTAAAAATTCTGCAAACCATTGCAGTCCCAGATCATGTGGGATCACCGAATATAGATCTTTTACATCAATGGTAACAAACAGGCCATGAGTAACTGTCCTCACATCATTACACATCTGTAAAACTTGCCAAGAATCTTTTACCAGGTGCTTCACCACTTGGGCATATGGTTTCACCTTAAAGTCCAAGTACTTTGCAGTAGCTGACGTGATGAAATTCCTGGCATCCACAATTGGACAAAATGGTGAATTAACTATGTCTTTGTGGAACTTAACGACTCCAATATTGTGGGAATAACAGCCTCCTTTATACAAAAATACTCATATTCCTACATCTGAATCTGACCCCTCATAAACATGCCGAACAGGGCAGAGTAAATTCTACTACAGGCCATGTGCGCCTCATTTTTTGACACTGGGGAATATGAATCCTGGAATAAGATTTCATACATTTTACTAGTGTAAATAACACTGTCCATCAAAAGTACCCCTTCCCTTTATCTGGTTTCATGAACCAGATGCCTTGTGATTTTAGACTCCTAATGGCCTGTAACTCTTCCCCTTGGATGTTATGGGGACTTCTTTGTCTTCTATAACCTTAGCCATGACTTAGGTCTAAGGCGCACATTCTCTCATAGATGTTCATAAGTGGATGCGGGTGGGGGATGTTAAATATACTAGGCATTCTTAGGCAAATTGCTTGACAGCTTGATTCCCATATTTCAGAACAGGTTAAATTTCCTAGTAAACAGTCTTAAGGCCATCAAAGTCTCAGACAAATTAGATCGTTTTGTGAAAAGAAAAGACATGCCTTTTGATAACAGTTCTGCAAAATTCTCATTCACCACTTGCCCACTGTAATTATACACCTTGAAATCTCCTGCTGGGTTGGTTAGCACCTGACATGAATGTTCTATTTCAGTCTCAAAAAGCTGCTCATTCATTCATATTTAATCCCATATCTGCTCGTGACCCTTGTTCTTCTTCCAGGGCCCCCACAGATAGTTCTGCCATGATTAGCTCTGCTGTTGTTTCCCATTCTTCCCCTTGAGCCTCTCTGACCTCCTTGGGGCCAGTGATTATACCCCTAAAGAGGGGTTAGAAATCTCATATTCTAACAAATCCTGCCCATCATTGTTGTTACTAAAGCCAGCTTGGCTAGGTGGATACTCATCATATGTTTTACGAAATTCCCCCCAACTGTTGAGAATTTGGTGGCTGTGGGTAGGCTTTCCCATTTTGATATTCCAACTTATCCCTCTCCAACTTCCATCTCTTTCTTTCCAAACAAATAGAACACTGCTGATCCACATCATGGAAAACCTTGGTATACTGACCTTTATGGGAAGAATAGTCCATAGGCTGCATAATATCGCTATTTAGTGTGTTCACATCATTCAGCAGGACATCAGTTTCCAAGTAATGTTTCATCATTAATTCCAAGATTTCACAACCTTGTTTGTCAAACAGTAGCAGCAATTGTGAAATGCAGAGCCAGAAACCAACCCAGTGGGAAATTTCCATATTCTAAGTCCTTTTGGGACTAACTTCAAGTGGACAGAATCTAATAAATATTCATTCTCTAGCTGTAACTTACTAACTTTGCACAGTTTGTATTCAAATTCGTCCAGCAGGTTGGACAAACTATTATTTCTCATATCCGGTTGCATTTCTGCACCAAAAGAAAATCTCTGCTGTAGCCAGTTCATCATATCCGGTACCACACATGTGTTGTCCATGCGCTCATTCACTTGCATCGAATCGGAAAGGGCATTAAAAGATAGGATAAAGGAACGTGTGTATGCCATTCCTAAAGCACAAGAAACAAATGCTTTGGCTAGGCACACTAAATTGCAGCCTACACATTGTTTTAAATTTGTTGTTTTGGAAAAGTTGATTGAAAATCCAAGGGGTGGTCCTTTGGGGTTGCATTTTGACAAAAAAGGAACTGTTGTGGCAATTGAAATGTAATGCAAGTGTGAGTCCAGGCTTAAATAAGTTGATATCTGTTCAGCACGTGAGTCCAGGCTTAAATGAGTTGATATCTGTTCAGCCAGTTTTAAAGCGTAAAGCTTTTCAGAGATGATTGTTTATATATATATATATATATATATATATATATATATATATATATATATATATATATATATACATTTGTTAATAATTATTTTAATGGCTTAGTCATTTTTTTTCATTTTTTCAACTTTTTTAAGTATGTTTTAAGTGGTTCTGTGGTTCTGTTAGTATTATGTGATGTATTTTACAATGCTTATAATTGTGTGGGCTCTTTAAATGTGATACATTGGAA
>NC_056746.1:30865932-30883432 GCF_019279795.1 Protopterus annectens | reverse complement strand
AGTTTGAAGTGGTTCTAAGCAGGGATGGGAGGGATTTCCATTTTTTGGCAAGAGAATAGGAAAGGAGAAATTGTCCAGGGGGACATTTTGGTTTATATACAAAACGCCCCCTGGACAGTTTCTCCTTGCTCATGAATCTGTCACAGTGGATACTGACTTTGATGAAGGAATAGGTTCCTGCAGATCTCCCCTTCAGGATGTGTCATTCATAGAGGTCCTTGAACTACTTAAACAGATAGTGCCATGGTCCTCCCAACTGCTTTCATCAGAAGAGTTAGTATTTGGAGAGACTTTTGGCTATGGGCCATCTACATCTTAGGTGGTCACTCCCACAGACAAAATGATTGGCCTAATCTCCACATGAGCTTGGAAGGAACTGGGCACAGCAGAACCTATTCCCAAAAAAATTGACACATTTCTAGTTGCCCCAAAAGACCATCCCCATTCGAGCAAATGGCCCAGCTGAAGATTCTGTGGTGGTGAAAGCCACTAAATAGGAACTGGCAGAATAGAGCTCCTCTGTTCACTTACCAGAGAGTCTCTTGTGTTGGACAGATTTGCAAAGTGGGTCTACGCCTCATCCACTTTCTCAATGAGAGCTTTAAATTACCTAGCACATGTTACATGTTTTCAGAGAGATCTGACTAAAGAAATCTCCAAATCTCTCCTAGGGACCATATCAGGAAATCCCAGGTAATCCATTGATGCTCGGTTGACCACCCTTCAACCCCTGTCCATTATCTCTGTGTGCCTTATCTCCAGTGTTATGGAGGAGGCATCTAGGGCATACCTAGACATACCTAGATGGGGCTCTGTGACTTTGCAATACACTTCAAGACATCCTTCATGAACACCCCTAAGATGGGGTCAACAATTTTTGGTCCCAAATTGAAAAACAGTATCCCCAGAAGTGAGACAGAATGTCAGTCCCTTTTCTGATGTAAGGACCAAATTTTCCAGCCCCCCCATAGGACCTTTTCCAGGAATCAAAAGGGAGCAAGAAAATTTGGTTCCTTAAATCACAGGGATTCTAACCTTATATGTCTGGAGAGAGGACCCCTTGTGGCAGAGAAGGGAACTCTTATAATGGACATTGCCATGAGAGGTGGTCCACAGAATCGAGGCTTAAGAGGTCCTTTCTCTGAAAAGCCTTTTCAGTGATCCTGAAGTCTTGCCTGACTGCTGCACACTCTAAAGGTAGTCAGGAGGGTGCTTACCTGGACATCCATTACTCAGATAGATTGATGCAGAGAATAATAACCAGAGGCTACTTCATCCCCTTTCATTGTATACCTTCAGCCCCAGAAAGACTTCCTGACATTCCACCCTCTCAAAGGGAAGCAGCAGCTTCAGAAATAAAGAAGCTTCTAAACAATTGAGTCATCCAAGAAGTCCCACTAGACCAAAGAGGATCTAGAATTTACTCAAGATTCTCTTTAATGACAATGAAATCTGGGGACCTCAGACCAGTTTTGGATCTAAGTTACCTAAACAGCTTTGTAAAGCAAATGAAATTTCAGATGGTCATGGTACAGTTTAGTCGACTCTTTCTGAGAGAGATTGACTGGCTGTGCTTGATAGCTCTTCAGGATGCATACTACTATGTAAAGATGGATAGATGATCCAGGAAGTATCTTCATTTCCAGCTAGGAGCCAGTCATTTTCAATTCAGAGCTGTGCCCTTTGGTCTCACCACAGCTCTCTGTGTGTTTACCAGTACATGACACTAGTTGTAGCTTTTCATTGATTGCAAAGGTTCCAGATGTTCCCTTACTTAGACAACTGGCTTGTTACTGCCCCTATTCAGGATCTAGTCCTCAAGGCCAGAGACTCTTTGCTCCACTTCTCTTCAGACCTGGGCACCACATTCAGTCCTACAAAATCCAAACATTGCCCAATGTAGTCGTTAGAGTTAAGAGGCATCCAGTTGGACTCAGGATTTCAGATTGCAAGACTTCCCCAGATAATAATTGAATCAATTTACCATTAAGCCTTACAAGTTCGGTCTTTTCAGAACCAGCAACAAGAATGATTCTCCTTCTCTCAGGGTCCATGCAGCCTCCATTACTCTGGTTCTTCTGGCAAGCTACTACATGCAAGTTCTTCAGTGGACTCTTACAGTACAGTAGTCAATAAGACAACACCCCATGTCTTTTGAAGTAATCTTAACAGAAATCTACAAATTACATATGTGATGGTGGTTGGAGTCACCAAATGTCTCTCAAGGATCTCCCCTACCTTCCCCCAGGCCACAGTGACCATGGATGATTCCCCCTTAGGGTGTGGGAGGCATTATTTGGGAAGACAGTCCAAGGCACATAATCACAGTCAGAGATTAGACTTCATATCAATGTATTGGAGTTGAGAGTGGTACTCTTGACATTGCAGGACACTCTTCCCACAGATGTGATACCTGTTCAGACAACACAGCATATGTCTGGCGCATCAACAAGCAGGGAGGAACCACGCCTTATCAGATATGTTGAGAGGCCATGAGAATTTGACAATGGGCATTATCTTCTCACCACTTTATAGTATCAAAGCATATCCTGAGCAAGTAGAGTGCTCTAGTGGACAGATTGAGCAGGTCTGTCCTTCTTCCTAATGAATGGTCCCTCAATCCAACAGTTATGGGGCAGATATTCAACCGTTGGAGTTGACCTTGTTGCCATCTTTTTGCAGTCAACTAAAACAATACGTGCGGCAGGTTTTTCTGTCTGATTACTCCAGAGGGGGAGTCACAGAAGGATGCTTTGACCCACACTTGGCCCACAGGACTCATTTATGCCTTTTTCTCTATTCTTCTGATTCTAAAATGTTTACAGAAGGCTCATGTTAGGCAAGATCACAGTCATTCTTATAGCCCCCTGCTGGCCTTGACAAGTAACAATTGCTTAGAAGTAGAGGTAGCGATAACAGGGAATTAAGCACTCCAAACAGTAAATGCAGATAAAACAGTGTGTAATGGAGATGAGGAATAAGATAGTCAGGAATGTGGTACAATCAGAAGCAACTGAGTAGTAGGTAAAGGGTGTGAGAGGAACTAAGGAAGTAGAAGAGGTCAGGACTAAAAGAGGGAGGTGTAGCGCAGTTACAGCTCCAAATGGAAGAGAGGTAGTTATGTAAGAAAGTTTTAAAAGGAGCGAGGTTATGGTTGGTTCTGTTACAAGAAGAGAGTTCCAGATCCTGGCTACAGAAGAAGGGTGCAATAACTGGCCTGCTGGTAGGTTTGGTTTGTGACTCTGTAGAAGATGTTGGTTTTCAAATCTAAGTGATCGTTTGGGTAGGTCACTCCGTCTTTACATCATATACTTCTTTTTCCCTCACTACCCCTTGCAATCTCATTTTGCTAATCCCTTATTCATCACTAATTCTGTTTCACCATCTTCTTCCCTCCAGCCTTGTTCCTCAAACCTTTCACCTGTCTTAGCAGCATCTGCCATTATTATCTACGAACACGTTGGCTCCCCCACGATTCTTACAGGCTTCAAATTAATCTACGTACTCTTCACCTTTAGCATTCCTAGGCACTCCTATCCATCCTCAGTTGTCTTTATTTCACAAAAGCCTCACTATTTAATCATGACACTCAAATATAAATGCCCATCAGACACCAAAAAAAATGCTCTGAAATACTTAAACAAGCTGTTTCCTGTCTTACAAGTACTGCTCCTTCAACGTAATATCAAACGCAAACATGGTCGACCGCCTCTCTCCTGTTAATACCCAAAGCATTGCAAACAAAAAGGGATCAAATTAATGTTATAATAACTCTAAACAATCCAGACCTCCTAGCAGTTACTGAAACTTGGCTGAGATGAGATAACCCCCCTCTCTCCACCAACTTCTTCTTCAGTATAACCATTTTGTTGACTGCAAGCCAGGCGATACTAATGGATTTGGTTCCCCCTACTGCTAAACACATTCCATTCAAAGGTGAAACATACAACACAAGCCTCCCCCACATGCAATACTAATGGATTTGGTGCCTCCTATTGCTAAACACATTCCATTCAAAGGTGAAACATACAACACAAGCCTCCCCCACATGCAATACTAATGGATTTGGTACCCCCTACTGCTAAACACATCTCATTCAAAAGTGAAACTTATAAAACAAGCCTCCCCCATATGCAATACTAATGGATTTGGTACCCCCTACTGATAAACCCATCCCATTCAAAGGTGAAACATATAAAACAAGCCTCCCCCACATGCGATACTAATGGATTTGGTACCCTACTGCTAAACACATCTCATTCAAAGGCGAAACTTATAAAACAAGCCTCCCCCAAGTCAGATTCTGGCTTCAAGCCAACATTGCCCTAGTTATTACAGCACATCTCCATTTAGTTGTTAAGTACCTCCCTCCCCTTCATCTCTACAGAAGTTTAAAGATGTGATTCAGTCAATTTTATGTCACACAACCAGCAAGAAAATATAATTATTCCAGATGACTTTAATGCCAACATTTTAAAGCCCATTCATTTAGAAGTTTTAGACTACCTCACTGAACAGCAACTGATATAACTAGTCAAGTAATCTACCAGACCCAACCTTCTGACCAGAAACACTCCCTCATTGTCTCATCATCTCCAGTAGCCCAAGCATATTCTCCAACATCGCAATTCACCCCATCATTACTTAGTGAGCATTACCCCCATCAGTTTCCCCAGTTTATGCCCAGCTCCCGAAACAAAACCAAACTTAATTTCTTTCAGGACTTAATGCAGTTACAAAACTATATTTAACTCTCTCTTCCCACAACTCGACCCCTATTCTAGACACCACAGTTCCAAACAAAGCAAAACAACTCCTGATAGACTCTCTCTTCAGTCTGCAAGGCAGACACTTTCCCTTAATATCTATGTGTTCTAACTCCAAACTCAAAAATGGTCTAACCATGAATCCTGGCACTCCTGGAAATCAATGCTGTCCAGAAAATGGTGAAGTATACAAATTTAAATAACCTGGCGAAAAAAAAAAAAAAAAAAAAAAACTTTAGAAGACAACAAACTCATAAAGTCATTTCATAATACACTTCCAAAATTCTCTTAATTCTAGCCCTAAGAAATTTTGGAAACAAATTGGTAACATCACAGAATGTAAACTGCCTCACACTTCTACAAATACTCCCTTCAGCTTGTCTACAGATGATTTCTAAAGACTCTTTACTGACCTTCCCAAGTGTGCTGCAAACACTCCCACAAATCTTCCCTCATCACACCCACAATATCTTCCTCTCTTTTATTTCTAGTATTATCGCCTCACAACAAGAGGTTCTTCAGTTCGATTCTTGACTAGAGTGCCTTCTGTGCGGAGTCTGCATGTCATCCCCGCGGTCGAGTGAATTTAAAGGCATACAGGTAGGTGCATGCATGTGTGGGTGTGCCTTCTTTGAAGGTTGGGTGCCGGGCTGGCAACTCGACACAGTAAAAATTCACTGCCAATCATTAGCAGACCGGAGTTCCAATGTGGCGACCCCTAACTGGGAAAAGCCGAAAGACAGTTTTTTAGATCTAATCTACAGGCATCCCCCTTTACTGAAACAAATACAGCTGGAAGGTCCCCAAGGGATAGATAACCTGCATCCATGGTTTATGTACCACTGTTGTAACTTCATTGTTGCACCCCCTAAAACACATTGTTACTCTTTGTCTTACTACCAACACCATCCCTAATATATTGAAATCTGTCATAGTAAAACTACTGCCCAAATAAAAACAACCCACAATTCTATCATGCTATTACATCATTTTCACCATCGCAACCCTGTGTGAAATCTCGGGAAAAAATTGTCTATGTTCAACTCTGCCTTTGCTCATTTTCACATCTCTAATTAATTTAATTTTAATTTATCAAATGTTTTGAAACTTTGTACGTACTGTAAATGAACACATTGGATTTATTAATTATCTAAGGCATTACTTGACCATTCTATTGTTTTACTGTCACTTATATGTTATTGTACTTGTATGTCTGGCTAATTTTTGACCATGGATAAAGACATAAATTTGTCAGAAATAATCAATGTTCTATCCCAGAAAACAAATTCAGATAAATAAGTAAATAACTTCATGTAAAACTTTGAATAAAGGCATTAATAAAAAAATGATAATGTGCGTTGCCTTAATATTCTGTAGAAGGGGATACAGGTCATCAGTAGGCTGGCTTGAGTTATACTGTCTAGTTTGTATTACTATACTGCTTAAAGTTAGCATTTATTATTTCATAGAAATAGCCAGGATAATATAATAAACTATCTCATCTGCATGCAGTAATGTAAAAATAGAAGCTGAATGTACAAGGGAGGAAATTATTTTAAATGCACATTGGTGAAGGAAGTACAAGGGAGGACATTATTTTAAATGCACATTGGTGAAGGAAGTACAAGGGAGGACATTATTTTAAATGCACATTGGTGAAGGAAGTACAAGGGAGGACATTATTTTAAATGCACATTGGTGAAGGAAGTACAAGGGAGGACATTATTTTAAATGCACATTGGTGAAGGCATTCACAAGATCATTTTAGTAGCAACACAAAAGAATGGCCACCAGCTTTGTGTATACTAGTACAATAAATAAGTTAACTGCAAACTAGTCACCTAAAGATAACTTTAATCCCTTCTCAGAAGGAAAACAAAGATTCAGATATATACTGAAACTTAAGTAGTACATCTGCGAGATCACAAGATAAGCTGAAGTGTGAAATCTTTAACAAAATAGTACTGGAGATGTACATATACAGATATGTATATCCAGATGTTAAAAGGTAAGGTTCATAGGTTCATACTAGGCTATCTGCCCTAGGGCATTTATAAGCCTAGCCAGAGTGTGTTTGGCTTTCGCCACCCATTTTAAATTAATTTTGCTATGCCCTTTTTCGAGGTTAGTATACTGTGTCTCTGTCTAACAGTGACACAGAAGTGATACCCGGGGTAAACTTACAATCTCCCATCCACTCATCAAGATTCCTCTTGAAGAGAGTCAATGAGGGACTCTGCCTAACCTGGAATGGGATTTTATTCCAGAGTGAAGGGAGCCTCTGGGTTATGAATCTGTCCCTCCAGCATGTCCTTTTTATTTCAGTGCTGAAGTTCAAGTCTCTTGAGCGTGTAGCTCGATGGGATTTGGATTTTCTGAGGTGCAGCATATACATTAATTCTGGGTTGGACATGGCTTTATATGTTAGGCACAGATCACCTGTGAGCAGGTGGCATGCCACTGAGTAGAGCTGGAGTTTCTTTAACCGGGCAGCATATGGCATCTGTTTGAGCCCTTTGATCCTCTTGGTGAGGTACTTTTGGGGTCTTTCCAGTTGCTGCAGATGTCTGGTAAGGTACATCCCAAAAGGGGAATTGTACTCAATTATGGACCTGATGAGAGATGAGTAAAGAGGCACGATGACGTCCCCTGATCTAGATGTGAATCCCTTCATGATTAGGTGGGCTATTTAAAATGTTTTTCTAACCACTTTGGCCATGTGATTGTCAAATGAGAGATTGCTATCAACTTGGGTCCCAGGTCCCTAATTACTTCTTCTGTACTTAACGGATTACCACCTATGTGATAATTTGTGGGCACTTTGTTTTTGCCAAAGGGGATGACTATACACTTTTTGGCATTTAGCTTGAGGCCATGGCTCTGGCACCAGTTGTCTGTTTCTATGAGGCCCTTTTGGAGGATGCTTGTGTCGGCTGGAGAGTCGATTATGGTGCCCAGTTTGCAGTCATCTGTGAACTTGCTCAGCCACAGTCCTTCCGTGTTGGCCTGTACCTCCGAGAAATATATACTGAACAAGAGAGGTCCCAGGACTGAGCCTTGTGGGATGCCACTTGTAACTGGTTTGGAGTCTGAAATGGCTCCAGCAATTCTAACCATGTGGGTTCTGTCCTTGAGCCCGTTTGCAACCCATCTAGTGACATAGGGCTTTATATTTAAGCTGGTGAGCTTATCTATAATGCCCATGTGGGGTATTGTATCGAAGGCTTTTGCGAGGTCCAGGTAGGCTGTGTGGACCACCTTCCCCTCGTCAATGGCCTTGGTGACTGTTTCAAAGAAATCAACCAGGTTTAAGAGGCAGGATCTGCCCTTAACAAAGCCGAACTGGGTAGATTCCAGTGTCTGTAGGTCCCCAATATCTTTATTTGTGAGGTCCATGATGATCCTTTCCATAGCTTTGCAGACCAAGCTAGTCAGGCTTATGGGGCAATAGTTTCCAGGATCCATTGAGGCACCACCTTTGTGGAGAGGGACCACTGTTGCTGTACGCCACTCTTTGGGTACATATCCTGTAGTAAGGCTGAGATTGAACAGTAGTTTTATGTTTGGAATTAGCTCTTCTTGGAGTCCATGTAGGACGCAGCCCGGGACACCGTCTGGTCCCATTGATGCTGTGTTTTTTGCTTTGGAGAGGGCGGCTCTTACCAGAGCATCTGAAATGTCAGGGGGGCAGCACTCTGCTGGGATAGATATTTGCCCTTTTGGTGGGGAGGGGGGGGAGAGGTTTGTGCTGAATCTGTCAGCTAGGATGTTGGCAATGTCTGTGGGTTCGGTGTATTTTTTGTCATTTTGGACTAATTCTGAGCATATCTGGGAATTCCCACCCAGGTTCCTAACATAACTAAAGAAAGCCTTGTGATTATCCTTAGTGTCCTGTGCAATTTTTCTCTCGAAGCTGGCCTTAGATGATTTTATGAGTGCCCATAGTTTTTTGCTAATACTGATCAGAGATGCCTTCCCTTTTTGGGATTTTGCTCTATCATGTAGTAGCTTCCTCCTTCTATTGTATAGTTTGTTTATGGCTGGGGTCCACCAGACAGGACGTCTGCCTTTGGAGGATTGGGTCTTGGTTTTATTTGGGATTGCATGATCCATGCATTCCTGAAGGTGTTCGTAGAATGCGTTTATAAAGGATTCTGCAGTCTGGTCTGTATTTTCCACAGGCCCAGGAGCTTTGAAGGATTCCACCTCAGTTTTGAGGAGTGTGAAATTTGCTTTAGAGAAGTTTTTCATTGTGGTTTTCTGGGCAGGGGGTGGGGTCAGGATGTAAATATCCAGTGAGATTAGTTTATGGTCTGATCTTACCAGTGAGGGATACACTTCTGGTCTGGAGCATAGAGTTCCCATGTTGGTGATGATCAGGTCCAGTATGTTTTCCCTCTTGTGGAACTGGTAACAAGTTGTTCCATAGCATTTGAGTTTATAAATTCTAGGAACCTTTGGGCTAGGGTGTTGGAGCTAGAGTAATGCTCCCAGTCTATGTTTGGGTAGTTGAAGTCGCCCAATATAAAGGTGTTTGGAGAGACCTTCATATTTTCCAGTGTTCTCAGGAAGGCCGAGTGGGGTTCCTGGGTTTGGGAGGGTGGTCTGTAGCAGGCTATAAACTGGAAGGCAGTTTTACCTACTGTTAGTTGCACATGGATAGTCTCTGATGCTTCGTGCTGTGCCACCAACCTGGAGGTGTGGTATCTTTGACGGATATTGATACTCCCCCTCCTTTTGTGGTTCAGTCCAAGTTTTGGGGCCGAAAAGCATGGTATGAGGAATAACCTTGTTGTGCTGGGGTGCTCTCGAGAGCCTTGAACCAGGTTTCTGTTACTGCACAGATATCGATGTTCTCCATGCTAAGGAGAGTTTCGAGTGCATGCATCTTTAGGTTTAGACTTCTGGCGTTGAGTAGCATTACTCTTAGTTTCTTATCCCTTGTGATACCTATGGTAGTGGGTTTATCTTTTGAGCCTTGCCAAAAAAGGCACTATGGGGGTAGCAAGAGCCTTTGCCAATATCCGAAAGCCCAGGGGTGACAGGTGCAAGCCGTCCCTAGCGAAGCATCGTGGCTTGTCGAGCATGTCATCCCAGGCTGACAGGCATTGCATCCCCTTTGAATGACACCAATACTTAATCCAGTTGTTGAAATTGATCATCTTGTCTTCATATTGTGGCATCATTCTTGGTGAGGGTAAGATGCTACTCAAGGTCAGGGTCATACCGGCCTGGGCTACATGCTCAGAGAGCTCCTCTTATGTCTCTTTTCATGTAGTCCAGGGAGGTACGTCTCAGGACATTCACACCAGCATGGACAATGACTGAGTCATATTTGTACTTTCCTTGGAGTGACCTGAGTGCTTGTGTTATGTGGCGGATCCTAGCGCCCGACAGGCAGCTCACAGTGACCTTCTCCTTGTTCAGTCTGGTGAGCGGGACATCAGTGTGTCTGACGATAGAGTCACCTATTACAAGTGTATCAGGTGTGTTGTTTAGTCTTAAGGGCTGTGACTGTTTGGCACACTGGCTTTGTGAGATATGTGTTGCACGTGTTTTGTTTTGGGGTAGCAGTTGCCTGGGTGTCTGCTTTGGAGGTCTCTGCTGCTTAGGCAGATTTTTATTTAGAGCCTCTGAGTATGTTTTTGTGTGTTTATGTGTTTGGTTTGCTGTCGTGGTAGGTCTATGTGAGACTGGAATTGTAGTGAGTGTGGTTTCCTTCTCCTCCTGACTGGTTACGCCAGTACTGAGTTGAGAGAGCTTAGCCTCCAGTTTGGCTATATGGTTGCATCTCTCACATGTGTTTGAATTTGTTGGGAGGAGGAGAGGGTTGTCTGTGTACATGAGGCAGTTGTAACATTGCCTCAAGATTCCCAGATTCACCAGCTGGACCGGAGAGGAGATTGACAACTGACCTTTGGACATGCTAGAATAGTATTGAGAATTCCTTTATAATTGAAAAAAGGGACAATGGGGAACAAGGTACTCAAGGGGAGTTTGTGAGGGTGTAGTGCTTTTAATTTTTTAGTGCTGACTTATATAATTGCTTTAGTGAGCAAGTGCCAGGTAACTTAAATGCAATGTGTTACAGGTAAATTAAATGCAAAAATGACAAACAGTAACTTTCTTTCAAGTGAGACAAGGAAATAAGTACAGTAAGCAATGCAGATATCACTAAGGATCCACAGAAGTGCTGAAAAGCCGTGTTTTCAGTGGAATTAGCGTTTCAGGGAAATAACAAGCAAACAAACAACAAGCATACAAACAAAGATAGATTCAGTAGGCCTGGATCTAGTCTATGCTACAGCAAACAAGGTGTACCAATTTCAGTAAGAAACAGTTCAAATATGCAGGCACTATAAGCCTTTAACCAGAAATTCCCAGCTCAGATGGTTAGAGTCCAGCCTCTCCTCCTACAAAAGTGCAGACCACGAACCTTCTTAATGTAAAATAACTAGCCTGAAGCCCAAGTGCTTAAACCAGAACTAATACACTTTTAGAATAACAGACACTGAGCCCTCAATCAGCAGTTCCCAACTTAGAAGGATGTAAGCTACCTGTCCTGCCACCACAGCGCAGGCCACAAACCTTCTTAATGTAAAACAACTGCTCTGAAGCCCAAGTGCTTAATCCAAAAGACTTAGAATGATAGCTACACTTTAATCAAGTTACTACCAAGCAGTAATAAATACAATTGAATACCTTTAAAGAATGCCTGGATTAGTGTTCAAATTATACAAACAAAGCTAGAAGGATGTAAGCTACCTGTTCTGCCACTACAGTGCAGACCACAAACCTTCTTAATGTAAAACAACTGGTCTGAAGCCCAAGTGCTTAAACTAAAAGGCTTAGAATGAGTTATACCAAGCAGTAATAAATACAATTGAGGACTTTTAAGATGACGCAAAAGCAAAATAAAGTAGGAAGAAACACAAATACAGTAAAAGCAGATACATTTTTTTTTTGTTTTTTTTTTTGAGTGAGCAAATGAGATGGGCCCAGGAGTTACAGGACAGAAACAAGTGCAAATGCAGGCCTTCAAATCAGAAAGTTGAGAGAGATGGAAGATTGCCCAAATGGCCAATAACTACAAATTCAGGGCCAGAACTACTCATTATGTGGTAGACAGGTTACCTAATGCTTACCACTCCCACTGATAAGCTAGAAGGCTTCCCACCAACACAGAAAGGCTTGGGGGGGGGCTCAGGAGATTACAAACAGTCCTGGATACAGCAAACTTGTATCTGGAACACAAATTACAGGAAAGGTAGGAAACAGGCTTACAGTTTTTTTTCAGAAAAGTAGCAAAAACAGTAGTAAAAACAATTCACACACAGTTTGAAAAATGTAATTAAATTAAAAAGGACTAAAAGCAAGTGCAGAAAGGGTTTAATAGGTAGAATGCGGTAAAGAGATGGGACTGGGGGAGTGTCCTAGATCAAATCTACAGTGGGGCGGGCACTGCAAAAGCCGTCAAATTTAAACTACAACAGAGAACAGGGAGGGGGGTGGGGAAGACAGTTTCAACAGAGATGTGAGGAATCACAGTGCAAATTATAAAACCCAAAAAATATATACTGATCTCTGTATATTTGCAGAACAGTAAGACAACAGATATCAAAGAAACAATTTAGCTCTATAATACAGAATAATACAGAAGAATATAATCAGCTCTATATATTTGCAGATAATCTTGTAAGGCTGTCTCTCAGCACACATGATCCAATGTGAATGCAGGCTGTTATTAACACGTCAAATTAAAGGAACCTTGAGTTAAGCAACACACAAGCTATAAAAAACAGTTCTATCAGCTGAAGACAAGGCAGAAAATGAGGTGGGGGTGGGGAAGACAGTTTCAACAGAGATGTGAGGAATCACAGTGCAAATTATAAAACCAAAAAATATATACTGATCTCTGTATATTTGCAGAACAGTAAGACAACAGATATCTAAGCAATAATTTAGCTCTATAATACAGAATAATACAAAAAACATACTCAGCTCTATATATTTGCAGATAGTCTTGCAAGACTGTCTCTCAGCACACAGGTTCCAATTTAAATGCAGGCTGTTATTAACAGGTCAAATTAAGGGAACCTTGAGTTAAGCAACACACAAGCTATAAAAAGCAGTTATATCAGCTGAAGACAAGGCAGAAAATGAGGGGGGTGGGTGGGGAAGACAGTTTCAACAGAGATGTGAGGAATCACAGTGCAAATTATAAAACCAAAAAATATATACTTATCTCTGTATATTTGCAGAACAGTAAGACAACAGATATCTAAGCAACAATTTAGCTCTATAATACAGAATAATACAGAAAAATATACTCAGCTCTATATATTTGCCGATAGTTTTGTAATGCTGTCTCTCAGCACACAGGTTCCAATTTAAGTGCAGGCTGTTATTAACAGGTCATATTAAGGGAACCTTGAGTTAAGCAGCACACAAGCTATAAAAAACAGTTATATCAGCTGAAGACAAGGCAGAAAATGAGGGTGGGGTGGGGAAGACAGTTTTAACAGAGATGTGAGGAATCACAGCGCAAATTATAAAACCAAATAAATATATACTGATCTCTGTATATTTGCAGAACAGTAAGACAACAGATATCTAAGCAACAATTTAGCTCTATAATACAGAATAATACAGAAAAATATACTCAGCTCTATATATTTGCCGATAGTTTTGTAATGCTGTCTCTCAGCACACAGGTTCCAATTTAAGTGCAGGCTGTTATTAACAGGTCATATTAAGGGAACCTTGAGTTAAGCAGCACACAAGCTATAAAAAACAGTTATATCAGCTGAAGACAAGGCAGAAAATGAGGGTGGGGTGGGGAAGACAGTTTCAACAGAGATGTGAGGAATCACAGTGCAAATTATAAAACCAAAAACATATATATATATATATATATATATATATACATATATATATATATATATATATATATATATATATATATATATATATTGATCTCTGTATATTTGCAGAACAGTAAGACAACAGATATCTAAGCAACAATTTAGCTCTATAATACATAATAATACAGAAAAATATACTCAGCTCTATATATTTGCAGATAGTCTTGTAAGACTGTCTCTCAGCACACAGGTTCCAATTTAAATGCAGGCTGTTATTAACAGGTCAAATTAAGGGAACCTTGAGATAAGCAACACACTAACTATAAAAACAGTTATATCAGCTGAAGACACAGCAGAAAATGAGGGTGGGGGTGGGGAAGACAGTTTCAACAGAGATGTGAAGAATCACAGTGCAAATTATAAAATATATATACTGATCTCTGTATATTTGCAGAATAGTAAGACAACAGATATCTAAGCAACAATTTAGCTCTATGATACAGAATAATACAGAAAAATATACTCAGCTCTATATATTTGCAGATAGTCTTGCAAGGCTGTCTCTCAGCACACAGGTTCCAATTTAAATGCAGGCTGTTATTAACAGGTCAAATTAAGGGAACCTTGAGATAAGCAACACACTAACTATAAAAACAGTTATATCAGCTAAAGACACAGCAGAAAATGAGGGTGGGGGTGGGGAAGACAGTTTCAACAGAGATGTGAAGAATCACAGTGCAAATTATAAAACCAAAAAATATATATACTGATCTCTGTATATTTGCAGAATAGTAAGACAACAGATATATAAGCAACAATTTAGCTCTATGATACAGAATAATACAGAAAAATATACTCAGCTCTATATATTTGCTGATAGTCTTGCAAGGCTGTCTCTCAGCACACAGGTTCCAATTTAAATGCAGGCTGTTATTAACAGGTCAAATTAAGGGAACCTTGAGTTAAGCAACACACAAGCTATAAAAAACAGTTATATCAGCTGAATACAAGGCAGAAAATGGGGGGTGGGGGGTGGCGAAGACAGTTTCAATAGAGAAGTGAGGAATCACAGTGCAAATTATAAAACCAAAAAAATATATACTGAACTCTGTATATTTGCAGAACAGTAAGACAACAGATATCTAAGCAATAATTTAGCTCTATAATACTGAATAATACAAAAAACATACTCAGCTCTATATATTTGCAGAGAGTCTTGTAAGGGTGTATCTCAGCACACAGGTTCCAATTCAAATTCAGGCTGTTATTAACGGGTCAAATTAAGGGAAACTTGAGTTAAGCAACACACAGGCTATAAAAAGCAGTTATATCAGCTGAAGACAAGGCAGAAAATGAGGGGGGTGGGGAAGACAGTTTCAACAGAGATGTGAGGAATCACAGTGCAAATTATAAATCCAAAAAAATATATACTAATCTCTGTATATTTGCAGAACAGTAAGACAACAGATATCTAAGCAACAATATAGCTCTATAATACAGAATAATACAGAAAAATATACTCATCTCTATATATTTGCAGATAGTCTTGCAAAGCTGTCTCTCAGCACACAGGTTCCAATTTAAATGCAGGCTGTTATTAACAGGTCAAACTAAGAGAACCTTGAGTTAAGCAGTACACAAGCTATAAAAAACAGTTATATCAGCTGAAGAAAAGGCAGAAAATGAGGGGTGAGGGGTGGGGAAGACAGTTTCAACAGAGATGTGAGGAATCACAGTGCAAATTAACAAACCAAAAAAAAAATACTGATCTCTGTATATTTGCAGAACAGTAAGACAACAGATATCTAAGCAATAATTTAGCTCTATAATACACTATAATACAGAATAATACAAAAATATACTCAGCTCTATATATTTGCAGAGAGTCTTGTAAGGCTGTATCTCAGCACACAGGTTCCAATTTAAATGCAGGCTGTTATTAACAGGTCAGATTAAGGGAACCTTGAGTAAAGCAACACACAAGCTATAAAAAGCAGTTATATCAGCTAAAGACAAGGCAGAAAATGAGGGGGGGGTGTGGAAGATAGTTTCAACAGAGATGTGAGGAATCACAGTGCAAATTATAAAAACCAAAACAAATATTTACTGATCTCTGTATATTTGCAGAAAAGTAAGACAACAGATATCTAAGCAATAATTTAGCTCTATAATACAGAATAATACAGAAAAATATACTCAGCTCTATATATTTGCAGATAGTTTTGTAAGGCTGTCTCTCAGCACACAGGTTCCAATTTAAATGCAGGCTGTTATTAACGGGTCAAATTAAGGGAACCTTGAGTTAAGCAGCACACAAGCTATAAAAAACAGTTATATCAGCTGAAGACAAGGCAGAAAATGAGGGTGGGGTGGGGAAGACAGTTTCAAAAGAGATGTGAGGAATCACAGTGCAAATTATAAAACCAAAAAAATATATACTGATCTCTGTATCTTTGCAGAACTATAAGACAACAGATATCTAAGCAACAATTTAGCTCTATAATACAGAATAACACAGAAAAATATACTCAGCTCTATATATTTGCAGATAGTTTTGTAAAGCTGTCTCTCAGCACACAGGTTCCAATTTAAATGCAGGCTGTTATTAACAGGTCAAATTAAGGTAACCTTGAGTTAAGCAGCACATAAGCTATACAAACCAGTTATATCAGCTGAAGACAGAAAATGAGGGTGGGGTGGGGAAGACAGTTTCAACAGAGATGTGAGGAATCACAGTGCAAATTATAAAACCAAAAAAATATATACTGATCTCTGTATATTTGCAGAACAGTAAGACAGATATCTAAGCAACAATTTAGCTCTATAATACAGAATAATACAGAAAAATATACTCAGCTCTATATGTTTGCAGATAGTCTTGTAAGGCTGTCTCTCAGCACACAGGTTCCAATTTAAATGCAGGCTGTTATTAACAGGTCAAATTAAGGGAACCTTGAGTTAAGCAACACACAAGCTATTAAAACCAGTTATATCAGATGAAGACAAGGCACAAAATGAGGGGGTGGGGAAGACAGTTTCAACAGTGATGTGAGGAATCACAGTGCAACATATAAAACACAAAAAAATATATATACTGATCTCTGTATATTTGCAGAAAAATAAGACAACAGATATTTAAGCAACAATTTAGCTCTATAATACAGAATAATACAGAAAAATATACTCAGCTCTATATATTTGCAGATAGTCTTGTAAGGCTGTCTTTCAGCACACAGGTTCCAATTTAAATGCAGGCTGTTATTAACAGGTCAAATTAAGGGAACCTTGAATTAAGCAACACACAAGCTATAAAAAACAGTTATATCAGCTGAAGACAAAACAAAAAATGAGAGGGGGGGAAGACAGTTTCAACAGAGATGTGAGGAATCACAGTGCAAATTATAAAACCAAAAAAATATATACTAATCTCTGTATATTTGTAGAGCAGTAAGACAACAGATATCTAAGCAACAATTTAGCTCTATAATACAGAATAATACAGAAAAAAACCCATCAATTAGAATGGCCCGCTTAAAAAAGGGTTCCAAAAATGAGGTGTTTTAAAGGAAAATTAAAGAATTAAATAAAAAAAAATTAAAAAAAAAAAAAAATGATAAAGGGGAAGACATTTTCAACAGAATTGGGGAAAAATGAAAATTTTAAAAAAAAAAAAAAATACTACTCTTATTTTGCAGAAAGTGAAAAGTTCTAAGCAAAAATTTCCTTTAAACAAAATAAAAAAAAAAAAACCCCTTTTTTTTCAAAGTTTTTAACTTTTCCTAAAAAGGCCAAAAATGGGTTTTTTTAAACCCAAAATTGGGAACCTTGAAAAAAACCAAAAAAAAAAAGATTTATATAAAAAAAAAAGGG
>NC_056746.1:30835716-30865432 GCF_019279795.1 Protopterus annectens | reverse complement strand
CTAATATATAGGTTTGTAATGGTATGACTGTACATCTAAGGTTTGTAATGAAGGACTCTGTACATCTAATATATAGGTTTGTAATGGTATGACTGCATATCTAATATGTTTGTAATGAAAATATTCATATCTAATAGGTTTGTAATGGTATGACTGTACATCTAATATATAGGTTTGTAATGGTGTGACTGTACATCTAATATACAGGTTTGTAATGGTATGACTGTACATCTAATATATAGGTTTGTAATGGTATGACTTAACATCTAATATATAGGTTTAAAACAGAAGGACTGTACATCTAATATATAGGTTTGTAATGGTACAATTATGTACATCTAATATATAGGTTTGTAATGGTATGACTGTACATCTAATATATAGGTTTGTAATGGTATGACTGTACATCTAATATATAGGTTTGTAATGGTATGACTGTACATCTAATATATAGGTTTGTAATGGTATGACTGTACATCTAATATATAGGTTTGTAATGGTATGACTGTACATCTAATATATATTTGTAATGGCATGACTTTGTACATCTAATATATAGGTTTGTAATGGTATGACTCTGTACATCTAATAGTTTTAAATGCAGTGACTGTACATCTAATATAGGTTTGTAATGGTATGACTCTGTACATCTAATATATAGGTTTGTAATGGCATGATTATGTACATCTAATATATAGGTTTGTAATGGTATGACTGTACATCTAATATATAGGTTTGTAATGGTATGACTGTACACTCCACATATAGGTTTAGAATGGTATGGACTCTCTGTACATCTAATATATAGGTTTGTAATGGTATGACTGTACATCTAATATATAGGTTTGTAATGATGTGATCCCAGCATCTTAATAATATATAGGTTTGTAATGGTATGACTGTACATCTAATATATAGGTTTGTAATGGTATGACTGTACATCTAATATATAGGTTTGTAATGGTATGACTGTACATCTAATATATAGGTTTGTAATGGTATGACTGTACATCTAATATATAGGTTTGTAATGGTATGACTGTACATCTAATATATAGGTTTGTAATGGCATGACTGTACATCTAATATATAGGTTTGTAATGGTATGACTGTACATCTAATATATAGGTTTGTAATGGTATGACTGTACATCTAATATATAGGTTTGTAATGGTATGATTCTGTACATCTAATATATAGGTTTGTAATGGTATGACTGTACATCTAATATATAGGTTTGTAATGGTATGACTGTACATCTAATATATAGGTTTGTAATGGTATGACTGTACATCTAATATATAGGTTTGTAATGGTATGACTGTACATCTAATATATAGGTTTGTAATGGTATGACTCTGTACATCTAATATATAGGTTTGTAATGGTATGACTGTACATCTAATATATAGGTTTGTAATGGTATGACTGTACATCTAATATATAGGTTTGTAATGGCATGATTATGTACATCTAATATATAGGTTTGTAATGGTATGACTGTACATCTAATATATAGGTTTGTAATGGTATGACTGTACATCTAATATATAGGTTTGTAATGGTATGACTGTACATCTAATATATAGGTTTGTAATGGTATGACTGTACATCTAATATATAGGTTTGTAATGGTATGACTCTGTACATCTAATATATAGGTTTGTAATGGTATGACTGTACATCTAATATATAGGTTTGTAATGGTATGACTGTACATCTAATATATAGGTTTGTAATGGTATGACTGTACATCTAATATATAGGTTTGTAATGGTGTGATTCAGTACATCTAATATATAGGTTTGTAATGGTATGACTCTGTACATCTAATATATAGGTTTGTAATGGTATGACTGTACATCTAATATATAGGTTTGTAATGGTATGACTGTACATCTAATATATAGGTTTGTAATGGTATGACTCTGTACATCTAATATATAGGTTTGTAATGGTATGACTGTACATCTAATATATAGGTTTGTAATGGTATGACTGTACATCTAATATATAGGTTTGTAAAGGTATGACTGTACATCTAGAAATATATAGGTTTGTAATGGCTTGGTATGACTTCAAAATATCTATAATATATAGGTTTTCCAGTCGGTAAGGACTGTGTACATCTAATATATAGGTTTGTAATGGTATGACTGTACATCTAATATATAGGTTTGTAATGGTATGACTGTACATCTAATATATAGGTTTGTAATGGTATGACTGTACATCTAATATATAGGTTTGTAATGGTATGACCTGTACATCTAATATATAGGTTTGTACTGGTATGATTCGTACATCTAATATATAGGTTTGTAATGGTATGACTGTACATCTAATATATAGGTTTGCAATGGTATGACTGTACATCTAATATATAGGTTTGTAATGGTATGACTCTGTACATCTAATATATAGGTTTGTAATGGTATGACTGTACATCTAATATATAGGTTTGTAATAGTATGACTCTGTACATCTAATATATATAGGTTTGTAATGGTATGACTGTACATCTAATATATAGGTTTGTAATGGTATGACTGTACATCTAATATATAGGTTTGTAATGGTATGACTGTACATCTAATATATAGGTTTGTAATGGTATGACTGTACATCTAATATATAGGTTTGTAATGGTATGACTGTACATCTAATATATAGGTTTGTAATGGTATGACTGTACATCTAATATATAGGTTTGTGTAATGGGGATTCTGCATATCTAATATATAGGTTTGTACTGGTATGACTGTACATCTAATATATAGGTTTGTAATGGTATGACTCTGTACATCTAATATATAGGTTTGTAATGGTATGACTGTACATCTAATATATAGGTTTGTAATGGTACTGACTCTGGTACATCTAATATATAGGTTTGTAATGGTATGACTGTACATCTAATATATAGGTTTGTAATGGTATGACTGTACATCTAATATATAGGTTTGTAATGGTATGCCTGTACATCTAATATATAGGTTTGTAATGGTATGACTGTACATCTAATATATAGGTTTGTAATGGTATGACTGTACATCTAATATATAGGTTTGTAATGGTATGACTGTACATCTAATATATAGGTTTGTAATGGTATGACTGTACATCTAATATATAGGTTTGTAATGGTATGACTGTACATCTAATATATAGGTTTGTAATGGTATGACTGTACATCTAATATATAGGTTTGTAATGGTATGACTGTACATCTAATATATAGGTTTGTAATGGTATGACTGTACATCTAATATATAGGTTTGTAAAGGTATGACTGTACATCTAATATATAGGTTTGTAATGGCTGTACATCTAATATATAGGTTTGTAATGGTATGACTGTACATCTAATATATAGGTTTGTAATGCTATGATTCTGTACATCTTATAGGTTCATAGGTTCATAGGTTGGGACTGGGCTATCTACCCGTAGGCATATATTAGTCCAGCTATGTTGTGCGGTATTCACCACCCCTTTAGTAGTTCCCTAGACCCTTGTACTAGCAGCTAGTACCCTTGGCCCCTATCTAGTAGTGCTGTTGGTGTGATCCCCGGTGTGAACTTTCTGTTACCCATCCACTCATCAAGGTTCCTCTTGAAGAGTGATAGTGAGGGCTCTGTCTTATGTAGATCGACCCTGTTCCATAGTAAGGAAGTCTCTGCTAAGGAATCTATCCCTCTCCAGCATGTTCTATTCATTGTTGTGTTGAGGTTTATATCCCTAGAGCGTGTAGCTCGAGTAGATTTGGTTTTGCTAAGATGAAGCATGTTCAACAATTCTGTGTTGGACATGGTTCTGTACATTAGACAGAGATCGCCTCTGAGAAGGCGGTATGCAACAGAGAACAGTCTTAGCTTTTTCAATCATGCTGCATAGGGCAACTGTTTGAGGCCAGTAATTCTCTTGCTTAGGTACCTCTGTGGTCTCTCCAGCTGCTGGAGATGTCTAGCCAGGTACATTCCAATTGGTGCATTGTACTCAATAATGGGTCTGATGAGTGAAGAGTAGAGGGGCACCATTACATCCTTAGATCTTGATGCGAACCCTTTCGTGATCAGATGGGTCATATAGAAGGATTTTCTAACCACTTTGGCAACATGGTTATCAAAGGAAAGCTGACTGTCTACTTGGGTCCCTAGATTCCTTATTTCTTTTTCAGATTTCAGGGGATTACCTCCTATGTTGTAGTTTGCTGGTACGCTGTTTTTTCCAAAGGATATTACTACGCATTTTTTTGCATTTAGCTTGAGGCCATGGCTTTGACACCATGCATCAGTCTCATTTAGGCCCTTCTGGAGGATCTCCATGTCGGCCAGAGACTCTATTATAGCACCCAGTTTGCAGTCATCCACAAACTTAGTCAGCCACAACCCTTCCACACTTGCCTGTACTTCTGAGAAGTATATGCCAAACAGGGGGGGGGGGGCCCAGGACAGAGCCCTGAGGCATACCACTCATTACTGGTCTGGATTTGGACATAGATCCCGTTACTCTTACTTTATGGGATCTGTCTGAGAGCCAGTTTGCGATCCATCTTGTGATGTAAGGGTTTATGCCCAGGCTGGTGAGCTTATCAATAATACCTGAATGGGAAATGGTGTCAAATGCTTTAGCAAGGTCAAGGTAAGCTGTGTGTACCTCCTTTCCCTTATCTATAGCCTGAGTAACTGTCTCAAAGAAATCCACCAGGTTCAGGAGGCATGATCTGCGCCTTGACGAAGCCGAACTGTGTGGGTTCCAGTGACTGGAGGTTCCCAATCTCACCATTTATGAGTTCCATAATGATTCTCTTAATATCTTCACAGATCAGACTGGTAAGGCTTATTGGTCGGTAGTTCCCACGGTCAGTTGTGGCTGCACCCTTGTGTAGCGGGACCACCATTGCCGTGCGCCATTCTATAGGCATATATCCTGTGGAGAGGCTGAGACTGAACAGGGTATTAAAATGCGGGGTTAATTCCTTTTGAAATGGGTAGCTGTGTGATAGTACAATATGAGAATAGCATTGTGGTGTGAGAGTGTGTGATGGGGGAGCAGTGTGATAAGACAATGTAAGAATAGCATGGTGGTGTGAGAGTGTGTGATGGGAAGTTAAAGTTTTAGTTAAATTTTATTTTAGTACCTGTACTTCAGTTTTACAGAGCACATTTATAGATTTCTAGATTTGTAAGGTTTAAATCTAGCTCAGTCGTGCAACCAATATCAGCAATTCCTGTTCAGTATTTGGAGCTTAGCAGTTTGAATTTAATATATAGGTTTAATGGCGATTCTGTCACTACAGGTTTGATGACCGGACTGCACATCTATAACCGTACATCTACGGCAGTTTGTAATGGTGACCTGCACATCTATCATAGGTTTGCACGCAGACCGCACATCAATATATGTTTGTACGGCATGACTCGCACATGCCTGTAATGGTATTGCACGGCATGACCTCCATCTAATCAATAGCCTGTAACGGCATGACTCTGCATATCCAATATATTGTCTGTACGGTATGACTGCACATCTAATATATTGGTATTGCAGCATGAACCGCACATTAATGCATGGATCGCACATCATATAGCAGGTTTGCATGGTATGACTGCACATCCACAGCAGTACGGCATGACCTGTCGATTCATTGTAATGGCATGACCCCGATCCAATATAGGTTTGTAATGGCACGCATATCCACTGCTTGCACATATAGCCTGTAAAGGCATCGCACACCGATCAGGCCTGTAATGACCGCATCCATCGCGTGACCGCACATCCACGCATCTGTACGGCATGACCGCAGCAACGCATGACTTCGCACATCTCATATCCATGAGGTTGCACGGCACCTGTAATGGCATGACTGCACATCCACTCAGCATGACCGCACATCCATCATATATTTGCACGAGTCTGTGCACATGCAACATATGTTTTAATGGCGATTATCTACATAGGTTGTACAGATGATTGCACATATCTATCATAGGTTTGTACGGTATGACTAATATCTATTACAGGTTTGTAATGGCGATAATATCTAATATATATAGATTTGCATGACTGTATAGCTAATATATAGGTTTGTAATGGTATAACTGTACATCTAATATATTGGTTTGTAATGGTATGACTGTACATCTAATATATAGGTTTGTATTTGTATGACTCTGTACATCTAATCACACCATTACAAACCTATATATTAGATGTACAGTCATACCATTACAAACCTATATATTAGATGTACAGTCATACCATTACAAACCTATATATTAGATGTACAGTCATACCATTACAAACCTATATATTAGATGTACAGTCATACCATTACAAACCTATATATTAGATGTACAGTCATACCATTACAAACCTATATATTAGATGTACAGAGTCATACATTTACAAACCTATATATTAGATGTACTGAATCACACCATTACAAACCTATATATTAGATGTACAGAGTCACACCTTTACAAACCTATATATTAGATGTACAGTCATACCATTACAAACCTATATATTAGATGTACAGTCATACCATTACAAACCTATATATTAGATGTACAGAGTCATACCATTACAAACCTATATATTAGATGTACAGATTCACACCATTACAAACCTATAAACTAGATGTAGAGAGTCATACCATTACAAACCTATATATTAGATGTACAGTCATACCATTACAAACCTATATATTAGATATACAGAGTCATACCATTACAAACCTATATATTAGATGTACAGTCATACCATTACAAACCTATATATTAGATGTACAGAGTCATACCATTACAAACCTATATATTAGATGTACAGTCATACCATTACAAACCTATATATTAGACTAGTCACACCATTACAACAAACCTATATATTAGATGTACAGTCATACCATTACAAACCTATACCATTACAAACCTATATATTAGATGTACAGTCATACCATTACAAACCTATATATTAGATGTACAGTCATACCATTACAAACCTATATATTAGATGTACAGAGTCATACCATTACAAACCTATATATTAGATGTACAGTCATACCATTACAAACCTATATATTAGATGTACAGTCACACCATTACAAACCTATATATTAGATGTACAGTCATACCATTACAAACCTATATATTAGATGTACAGTCATACCATTACAAACCTATATATTAGATGTACAGAATCACCCCATTACAAACCTATATATTAGATGTACAGTCATACCATTACAAACCTATATATTAGATGTACAGAGTCATACCATTACAAACCTATATATTAGATGTACAGTCATACCATTACAAACCTATATATTAGATGTACAGTCATACCATTACAAACCTATATATTAGATGTACAGTCATACCATTACAAACCTATATATTAGATGTACAGTCATACCATTACAAACCTATATATTAGATGTACAGTCATACCATTACAAACCTATATATTAGATGTACAGTCATACCATTACAAACCTATATATTAGATGTACAGTGATACCATTACAAACCTATATATTAGATGTACAGTCATACCATTACAAACCTATATTAGATGTACAGTCATACCATTACAAACCTATATATTAGATGTACAGTCATACCATTACAAACCTATATTAGATGAACAGAGTCATACCATTACAAACCTATATATTAGATGTACAGTCATACCATTACAAACCTATATATTAGATGCAGTCATAAACCTATATATCAGTCATACCATTACAAACCTATATATTAGATGTACAGTCATACCATTACAAAACCTATATATTAGATCATTACAAACCTATATATTAGATGTACTGAATCATACCATTACAAACCTATATATTAGATGTACAGAATCATACCATTACAAACCTATATATTAGATGTACAGTCATACCATTACAAACCTATATATTAGATGTACAGTCATACCATTACAAACCTATATATTAGATGTACAGTCATACCATTACAAACCTATATATTAGATGTACAGTCATACCATTACAAACCTATATATTAGATGTACAGTCATACCATTACAAACCTATATATTAGATGTACAGTCATACCATTACAAACCTATATATTAGATGTACAGTCATACCATTACAAACCTATATATTAGATGTACAGTCATACCATTATAAACCTATATATTAGATGTACAGTCATACCATTACAAACCAATATATTAGATGTACAGTCATACCATTATAAACCTATATATTAGATGTACAGTCATACCATTACAAACCTATATATTAGATGTGCAGTCATACCATTACAAACCTATATATTAGATGTACAGTCATACCATTACAAACCTATATATTAGATGTTCAGAGTCATACCATTACAAACCTATATATCAGATGGACCGAATCACACCATTACAAATGGGTTCGGGCGTGTAGATCGCGAGACGATTGCCCGCGAGCTACATCGCCGAAACAAACAGGCCGCGACACCGCTAGATCGTAGAGCGGTGTAGGCAAATAGAAACCCTACCGGAATCCACGTTGGAAGTAAAATATACACATAGCGACAACCCCTAAAGCAGCTACGCTGCAAATCCACAGTCAGAAGCGCGTAATGTAAACAAACGACAATGCAGTAATGAATAGTAAAGCAAACAAGCACAAATAACCCACGCATACACATCAAACAAGTAAACACAAGCACAAATACTCCACGCATACACAGTACATATGTAAACACAAGCACAAATACCCCACACATACACAGTACACAAGTAATCACAAATACCCCACGCAAAGAGAGTACACATGTAAATACTCAACACTATAAACAGTAACAACTTACCTGTAGATCAGCTGAACTCCAGGCAAACCCGAATAGTAAACAGTCACAGTAGACTAGAAATATAATCCAGAGTAGCAGCAGCTGCAGCAGTGTCTTTGTACATGCGCTAGTATGTCCCTGTTTATAAGAAGCACGTGTACAGATCAGAAATAGTAACCGTTGTACTTCAACTGGAATAGCAGAGATATTGTATGGAGTGCAAGACAAGGAGATGTGTCAGACTTCATACCCCTTAAAAAGCACATGCTACTAGGAGCGTGTAGAGTATCAACTAAATAACTATGCACAGCACTTTACACAGAATCTGCCAGAGGTAAACATCATGCAGAATATGTCCATTCCAATTCCCAGACATATCCATGTACAGCCATAAGTGCAACACACAGCATCTGTTCAGCTATGGCCCCCCCTAGTACAATAGCAGGTGGGAACTGTGAACCAGGGAACAATTCCAGACAGCAGTGTCAGCCGCCACACCTAGTCTAAAGTAGCATGTCTGTTTGGTAGGTTCTGGAAAACCCATCCAGTGTCTCCTATGGCTGGTGTACAAAGGTATGTAGGCCCATTCAGGCAGAAGAGGGTGCAACACTGAGCAACTTCCCTATGTAACCTCTGACACTGAAACTGAGACAGGGCCCCACACCCTGATTGGGTAGCAGGTACAACTGGGAGTTAAAAGGGACATGTACACCACATGTAGAAACTGTGTTTGAAGCAGGACATATTTTAGCCCCATGGCTGTCTAAACTGCATATAGTGCCTCCATAGCATAACAAGCAGGTAGACGAACCTGTAGTATTGCACATCTGCACAGTGAGCCATTGCAGGCAGTATGACGAGACAGGGTCCAACACAGGGCAGTGTAAAGCAAGTATTGTCACAACCTATAGTGAATTGTAGCAGTGCCGTCTGTACATGCAGTTCCCAGCTATACATGCTGTGATGGATAATGAGAGGCCATCTGCAAGTGGTGTTACAATGATGGAAGCTATGTACCGGTATAACCATGGTCAGCTTGGCAACAAGTATAGCACAGTGCCCAGCCAACGGGGCAAACCAATGCTGGTAGTGGAGGGATACCTCTACCATTTGGAGCGTGAACTGCCACCTAAACGGTACTGGGCATGTATTGAGCAGAGACTACAGGCCTGTAGAGGTCGTGCCATCACTGTACGGCAGGAAGAAGGTGAGGAACTGCTGAAATCACTGCCTCACCAGCACGGGCCAGATGCAACAATAGCCCAGGTTGCTACACTGCGAGCAGAACTGCGGCAGAGGGTGGTAACTGGTAATGAGTTGCCAAGTTTGGTGATGCAGAATGTCCTAGGCACAGCAGATGAGAATGTACTTCAGGAGATGCCTTGCCGTGCCACATTGTGTCGTAGCATAACCAGGGTACGTCAGAGAGCACGTGCAGCAATGAGCACACCTCCAGTAACACTCGCAGATATTGATGTCAGCCACTATCCACTCTGTAGTGGCAATTTTATCCTCCGTAGAAGATCTGATATGGATGGGACGGATTCCTTGGTTCTCCTTACAACAGCACAGAACCTAATTGATCTGTGTAGAGTTGACATCATTCTTGCTGATGGCACCTTCCCTACAAGAGCCAATATATGTCGTCAGCTATATACATTACATGGCTGTATTGGGACTCACACCTCAACAAGGATTGTCCCCCTGGTGTACTGTCTCATGACAAGGAAGTCAGAGTCTGCATACTACAGTATGTGGGAGATACTGAAGAGTATGACTGCAGAACAGGACTGTACCCTGGCTCCACAGTATATAATGACTGATTTTGAGAAGGCGGCGATCCGTGCCAGCTGTAAGGCATTTCCAAAGGGTATTCTGAAAGGGTGCCTTTTCCACTTTGCACAGATCATTTGGCGCCAGATCCAGCATAACAACCTTGTAGCCCTGTATGGTACGGACACTGCATTTTCCATTGCCATACGCAAGCTAATTGCGTTGACATTTCTACCAGTTGAGGATGTTGTCCCTGCATTTGTGGACATTGTGGCTACATTACCTGAATGTGCACGGCCTGTTGGCATATTATTGGATCATCATTATGTGCGAGGCCGACCACGCAAGTATGCATCCCGCTGCTCCTCACAGCAATGACTACCATCATCCTATCCTTTACGGTTCTGGAATGTTAGTGATGTGACCGGCATGGATTTCCCACGGACTAATAACCAGGTAGAGGCATGGCATCGTCGGCTGAAAGTGTTACTGGGATGACCTACTGTGCAGTTATCTGATCTTTTGACTGTCCTCCAACAGGAGCAGAACCTAACAGATACCCGTCGAGAATCTCTGTTGCGGGGGATGCCTGTGACACCATGAAGGAAGGCAATTGTTGTAAGGGAGCGTCGTCTAAAACACATCCTGCAGCATAAGTGTGACTATAGTGACGTGCAGGATTTTCTCCGTGCTGTGGCACATTTCTATAAGTTATGATTATATTATGGTTTAGTATGCACCAAGCACTTCCCACATTACTTTACATTTTGAATTAATAACGGCTTTGCCCACAGCACACAGGTTTCAGTGTACCACTTTGATGCCCACTTGGCATCCTATTCTAGGCACATGTTACAGTGTTAGTTGCACACAGTGTTTTCTAGGGGGTGTAGTGTGTAGATCACATACGGGGTTTTTGTCTTACACCTGTGGTTAGGGTGCAGGGGGTTCTTTTCTTTTTGCAGGGAATTGTCTGCAGGCATTTGTCACTGCAGCTAAACTTCCATACTGCCATCTGTCCACATCCAGTTGTCTCACAGTGGGTTGTCGCACCACCTAATTGCCTGAGCCCATTACAAACCTATATATTAGATGTACAGAGTCATGCCATTACAAACCCATATATTAGATGGACAGAATCATACCATTACAAACCTATATATTAGATGTACAGAATCATACCATTACAAACCTATATATTAGATGTACAGAGTCATACCATTACAAACCTATATATTAGATATACAGAGTCATACCATTACAAACCTATATATTAGATGTACTGAATCATACCATTACAAACCTATATATTAGATGTACAGTCATACCATTACAAACCTATATATTAGATGTACAGTCATACCATTACAAACCTATATATTAGATGTACAGTCATACCATTACAAACCTATATATTAGATGTACAGTCATACCATTACAAACCTATATATTAGATGTACAGTCATACCATTACAAACCTATATATTAGATGTACAGAGTCATACCATTACAAACCTATATATTAGATGTACAGAGTCATACCATTACAAACCTATATATTAGATGTACAGAGTCATACCATTACAAACCTATATATTAGATGTACAGTCATACCATTACAAACCTATATATTAGATGTACAGAGTCATACCATTACAAACCTATATATTAGATGTACAGTCATACCATTACAAACCTATATATTAGATGTACAGTCATACCATTACAAACCTATATATTAGATGTACAGTCATACCATTACAAACCTATATATTAGATGTACAGTCATACCATTACAAACCTATATATTAGATGTACAGTCATACCATTACAAACCTATATATTAGATGTACAGTCATACCATTACAAACCTATATATTAGATGTACAGTCATACCATTACAAACCTATATATTAGATGTACAGTCATACCATTACAAACCTATATATTAGATGTACAGTCATACCATTACAAACCTATATATTAGATGTACAGTCATACCATTACAAACCTATATATTAGATGTACAGTCATACCATTACAAACCTATATATTAGATGTACAGTCATACCATTACAAACCTATATATTAGATGTACAGTCATACCATTACAAACCTATATATTAGATGTACTGAATCATACCATTACAAACCTATATATTAGATGTACAGAGTCATACCATTACAAACCTATATATTAGATGTACAGTCATACCATTACAAACCTATATATTAGATGTACAGTCATACCATTACAAACCTATATATTAGATGTACAGTCATACCATTACAAACCTATATATTAGATGTACAGAGTCATACCATTACAAACCTATATATTAGATGTACAGTCATACCATTACAAACCTATATATTAGATGTACAGTCATACCATTACAAACCTATATATTAGATGTACAGTCATACCATTACAAACCTATATATTAGATGTACAGTCATACCATTACAAACCTATATATTAGATGTACAGTCATACCATTACAAACCTATATATTAGATGTACAGTCATACCATTACAAACCTATATATTAGATGTACAGTCATACCATTACAAACCTATATATTAGATGTACAGTCATACCATTACAAACCTATATATTAGATGTACAGTCATACCATTACAAACCTATATATTAGATGTACTGAATCACACCATTACAAACCTATATATTAGATATACAGAATCATGCCATTACAAACCTATATATTAGACCTCTGTCTCTTCTATATGTCATTAACGCCTCTCCAATAAGAGTTACCTAAATCCAAGACAGTACTGATATCTTCATCATACTTTCTCTCTACAATATTCTCAATTATATATTTTTAGGGTGCATCTTAAACAACAAATAGTCACAGAGAAAAGCATAAACACACCAGTTACCATATGTCACACTCTCCAGAGGAATGAACAGAAAAAGATAATTTTGTCTAACAAGCCCAAGATATCTTAATGCTGCTATAAACAGAGACAAGACTTCTCCATGGAGATTTCTGTCTAGCCTTTGATGTCATGACAGATCCAGCCCTATTGCATCTCTGATTCCTTCACCGGACTAACAGTATACAAAATTCTCAGTTAAAGGAACTAATCCTTCATCACTAAGACATGATGACATGATAGACTCGTATCCCAATGTATTCTTCACCTCTGGAACAAGCTTCCACTACATGTCAAGCACCTTGAAATAAACCCAGGTAACTGCATGGGCAGCCCCAAATTATCTCCCAATCTTTATTTTCTTGCCCTCCTTGAGGCTAGAGAGGGAAATTTCGTAAAGGTCTTTGGCTAAGCTTAATATGCTCTGCAGACTGACTGCCTAGTACTTACCTACGAACCTATGAACTTTTTACTTAGCATGATTTTTATGGACATAGTGGATGTGATGGAAAGGAATAGTGAGAAGTTCTTTAGCTTTTGTTTAAATAATAACACATCATGGCACAATGCTTATCTTAGAGTCAAAATATTGCACTGCTAAATTTTCTCAGCTGCTCAGAATTATTAATATGTTTAGGCAATGCAACGTTTTCCAGGAAGGGACTACCACTTCTAAGGAAAAAGTGTTCATCCACTTTACATATTAAAGAATTCCTCCCGAAATTTAGATTAGATCTTGTGAAAGTGAAGTTACTAACATTTCTCTTCTGGTCTAAACAATAAAAAGTGTGTCATCATGGAAAATGCTATAAATCAATGTTGCCTTTGACTCATTTATATAAGAGGAGTAAAGCAATTTGACTTGTTTAAACTTGTTATATCTGACAGTGAGGAACAGGTAGAAGTGCTCAGTCCATTTCCTCTAAATTCCTTTTGAAATGGAATTTTATTAGGAAAATGCCTGAATGAGATTCTAAGAAAGTTGTATTAATTGAATAAAAAATTAATCTAAAAGATATGTAGAACAAATGCCAGATTGTCTAAATGTCCCAGAAGGAAAAGCTCCCAGTAATGATGACTTTCAGCTTTTAGCCTAGTTTCATTTTAGAGGAATCCATACTTTTATTAAATAAATCCATATATAAAGCCTTACATGCAACTCTTCATGTCTTTAAATGAAAGAAGCAGGCATTTCTAAATTTACATTCCAGCAATATTCAGCTTCTTGCGAAACATTTTTCCATTGAATTCAGACTGCAAGTGTTGTGGAACCACCCCAGCTATTTAGATGTCTGCATTAATAATTACTCCAGTAGAGTGACCAATGCAAATGTCAGGCAAACATGCAGAGCTCAGTACAAAATTAGCCTCAGGTCTTTATGAAAAACCCCAAAGGGCCTTCCACTTATGTTTCCACTGACTCGTTATACAGAGACGGCTTTGCTAGAATATTACTTAGTTGATGTTTGCACTACAAAACATTTCAGTACTTCAATATAGAACAAGTTCTGTTCAATTCTTCATTACTTTCACAGCAGTAAAATCATTCCAGATTTCTGGTAAGTAGGTGAAATGCACATAAAATAGCAGGAGAAACGTTTTCACTTAAATTATCACTTCTTACTGTAGCATGAGCAGCGTCTTTTGGTTTCTGTATTAATCAGTCAGGTACCTTAACGCTGGGCAGTTTAAATGACATCTAAACTGTGTATCAAGCAGATGTGCTCTGTCCATATGATGCTACCTTTTAATGCACTCATTTTTAATGCACTGACATTGCATGCATACAAGCTCATGCACAAACATGTGCTCATACATAGAAATTACTGTTAAATGAGTATTATGACTTTGCAAAGCTCCAGACGAGTTTGAATGTCAGGAATTCATCTGACCCACAGCAGCCATTATCATAAATTAGGTTCTTTACTTTTTCTCCACAAATGTAAACGTGGCCACCGATGTCTTCCTGCTGTGATGCCATTTGGTCTCTCTTTTATACTGTGAAACATAATCCAACAATAGTAGGTGGAATTATGTATGCAAAGGTTATTTTTAGTAGCATTTTTCTAGAATTTTGAAACTTGATTGGAGCATTTTATAAAGTTATAGCACTTACTTAAATTACTTAAAAATTTGATTTCAGTGTTTAGATGTCTATATTTTCCAGAATCAAAGAATGCATCACTGACTAAATTGGATATTCAAGCAGGAAATAGTATATCTTTTTAACATGTATTATTTTCTGCTTACTGTTCCACAAAGAATACAATTCATATGTTAACATTACTTCATCTACTGGGAACTTCATCCTTTTGCCCAGCATTAATATATACCATTATTTATTTTCCACCATCAATATAGAACATTATTTTCTGTAAGTAATTTAAGCTAATGCAAGAAGGTAAGTATGGCTTTCACCGGATCCCCTTCTAACAGTTGAAGGGCCATATCACTGTTTTTCAATTTTGCAAGATGAAAATTGTGAAAATGAAATACCAAAACAGCAAATTTTTCCCAGGGCTAGTAAACACTTGCCCAGTATGCTGTTTTCTGCACTGTAGTGTGATCCTGGAGTTGATATATATAGTTGGGGGGGGCAAAGCCCCACAAATTGGGGGGGGTATAGCCCAGGGGGGTATTATTTACTCTGGTGTGTGTATGGTTGAAGTTTGAGCAAGTGTTTACTTGCCCTTGGAAAAATTCACCATTCAAGTATTTTGTTTTCCTGATTTTCATCTTGTAAAAATAAAGTCTGATGATTTGGTCATTTGAGCATTAGAAGTAGATCCCTTCCACCAGACTTTTTAATTCCAGTATGGAAAAATGTTTTAGCATTTCCATATATATGCTTTTGTTTTCCAGCTACTCAAAACCAAGTTAACTGATTATGGTTCGAGTCTGCAGAATCTATGCCTATTCATGGCAGAGCAAACAGACACATGAGAGAAGTATCTACGTCTGAGCTTAGATAATATCAAGGTTAGTTAGTTTACAGAGTTTTTTTCCAGGGGTCACAATATGCATTCAAGATTAAAGAGTCATTCCCCACAAAACAACCACAAAAAAAAAAAGCACAAAGACACCTCATTGACTTTAATCACATAACTAAATTTGTGGACTCAGATTCTGAGTAATTGACTAATATTCATTCAAAACAATATTTTATTAGGCAAATCCTCATTAGTATGGGCATATCAACTTACTTGCTTCATTGGCTTACTTACTTATCTAGGACAAAAGATAATGCCAGTTTGCTGATAGGGCTTCCTAAATTTTTTCTGGTTATCAACACAACTTTGAAGAAACATTTTTGCAACATGTTTGAAGCAGCAAATGAAGACTTTATACTGACATCAAATATTTCTGGAGGTTGTGAAAACATCTGACATGATAATTCCCTGACTGATTCACATTAAACTTTATTACAATCATGATAATGAACCATCTTGAGAATGATATCACCTACTCCAAAAATAATTACACAAAAAGGACAGCGCAGTGGTGCAGCAGTAGCATTGTTGCCTCACAGCAGAGGTTCTCTGGTTCGATTCTCAGCTGAGGTGCCTTATGTGCAGAGTCTGCATGTTCTCCCTGCGTTCATGTGGGTTTCCCCTGGGTGCTCCGTTTTTCTCCCACATTACAAAGATATGTGTCTGGAGCGTTTCTCCCAGTGCCTCCACTGAATATTGTCTTTGTTCCAAGTCGAACTTTGCCAGTTAACAAATGTTAAATAAATAAAAAAAAATAACACAGTCAAAAGAAGAGATATGTGTTCTATGAATCAACTCTGACAAAGGGTGTTACTACAAGTTCATATACAGCTGGCATTTCCTTATTTTTTAATAATCACTGAAAGAGAAACCAGTCATTAAACACAGAGACATTAGGCATTAAACACTCTTGATTGTTTTGTCATGTTCATAGTCATTTCAAGCAAAGACATTAAGCAGCACTTTGTTTTAATTGAATGACAGGTCTTGTTAGTGGTTTTCTGCTTCCCTTGAAGGATTCAGCAATGATCGGGAAGACATGACTCTGTAAAAAACTTTATTCTTCATCTTCAGCAAAAACCAAAATCAGATGACGAAACTCCAATAGCCATTTTGCTATCTCTCTACTTATACCGAATGTTTTAAGGCTTCATATTATATTGCCATATCAACACTAAGACCTGGGTTATTCAGAACAATCCATGTTTGCTGTTTCACCATTTACATCGGCTAATATCTGACATTATGATGGCCAAAGTATTTTAAGTCCTACATATATTCTCATTTACAATACACTGTTATGAGATGGTCTCTTATTTACAATACACTGTTATGAGATGGTCTCTTATTTATGATACATGGTTACGAGTTGGTCTGTCATTGGTGGTGTACTGTTATGCGATGGTCTGTCATTTAGAGTACACTGTTACAAGATGGCCTGTCATTTACGGTACACTGTTATGAGATGGTATCTCATTTAAAATACACTGTTATGAGATGGTCTATTATTTAAGGTACACAGCTACGAGTTGGTCTGTCATTGACAGTACACTGTTACAGGATAGTCTGTCATTTAGAGTACTCTGTAATAAGGTGGTCTCTCATTTACAATTCACTGTTATGAGATGCTCTCTTATTTAATGTATATGGTTACGACTTGGTCTGTCATTGGCGGTGCAAGATTACGGGATGGTCTGTCATTTACAGTACTCTGTTACAAGATGGTCTCTCATTTACAATACAGTTTTATGAAATGGGATCTTATTTAAGCTACATGGTTACAAGTTGGTCTGCCATTGACAGTACACTGTTAAGGGGTGGTCTGCTATTTACAGTACTCTATTACAAGATGGTCACTCATTTACAATACACTGTTATGAGATTGTCTCTTATTTAAGGTACATGGTTATGAGTTGGTATTTCTTTGGGGATGCACTGTTACAGGATGGTCTGTCATTTAGAGTACACTGTTACAAGATGGCCTGTCATTTACAGTACACTGTTACGAGATGGTCTCTCATTTACAATACACTGTTATGAGATGGTTTCTTATTTAAGGTACATGGTTACGAGTTGGTCTGTCATTGGCGGTGCATTGTTGCGGGATGGTCTGTCATTTAGAGTACTATGTTACAAGATGGACTCTCATTTACAATACACTGTTATAAGATGATCTCTTATTTAAGGACATGGTTATGAGTTGGTTTGTCATTGACAGTACACTGTTACAGGATGGTCTCATATCTAAGGTACATGGTTATGAGTTGGTCTGTCATTGGCAGTGCACTGTTACAGGATAGTCTGTCATTTAGAGTACTCTGTTACAAGATGGATTCTCATTTACAATACACTGTTATGAGATGGTCTCATATCTAAGGTACATGGTTACGAGCTGGTCTGTCATTGGCAGTGCACTGTTACAGGATAGTCTGTCATTTAGAGTACTCTGTTACAAGATGGACTCTCATTTACAATACACTGTTATAAGATGATCTCTTATTTAAGGTACATGGTTACGAGTTGGTCTGTCATTGACAGTATACTGTTACTGGATGGCCTGTCATTTACAGTACACTGTAATAAGGTGGTCTCTCATTTACAATTCACTGTTATGAGATGGTCTCTTATTTAAGGAACATGGTTATGAGTTGGTCTGTCTTTGGCGCTGCACTGTTACGGGATGGTCTGTCATGTTAGAAGATGGCCTGTCATTTACGGTACACTGTTATGAGATGGTCTCTCATTTACAATACACTGTTATGAGATGGTCTCTTATTTAAGGTACATGGTTACGAGTTGGTCTGTCATTGGCGGTGCATTGTTGTGGGATGGTCTGTCATTTAGAGTACACTGTTACAAGATGGCTTTTCATTTACAGTACACTGTTACGAGATGGTCTTTCATTTACAATACAATGTTATGAGATGGTCTCTTATTTAAGGTACATGGTTAAGAGTTGGTCTGTCATCGACAGTGCACTGTTAATGGATGGTCTGTCATTTAGAGTACACTGTAACAGGATGGCCCGTCATTTATGGTACACAGTTACAGGGTGGTCTGTCATTTACAATACACTGTTATGAGATGGTCTCTTATTTAAGGTACATGGTTACGACTTGGGCTGTCATTGGCAGTGCACTGTTATGGGATGGCCTGTTATTTACAGTACTCTGTTACAAGATGGTCTAATTTATAATACACTGCTATAAGATGGTCTCTTATTTAAGCTACATGGTTACGAGTTGGTCAGTCATTGACAGTACACTGTTACAGGATGGCCTGTCATTTACAGTACACTGTTACAACATGGTCTCTCATTAACAATACAATGTCATGTGATGGTCTCTTATTTAAGGTACATGGCTACGATTTGGTCTGTCATTGGCAGTGCACTGTTATGGGATGGTCTGTAATTTACAGTACTCTGCTATAAGATGGTCTCCCATTTACAATACACTGTTATCAGATGGTCTCTTATTTAATGTACATGGTTATGAGTTGGTGTGTCATTGGCAGTGCACTGTTATGGGATGCTCTGTCATTTACAGTATTCTGTTACAAGATGGTCTTTCATTTACAGTGCTCTGTTACAAGATGGTCTCTCATTTATAATACAATGTTACAAGATGGTGTATTGCTTAAAGTACATGGGTACGAGTTGGTCTGTCATTTAGAATACACTGTTATAAGATGGTATTTTATTTACAATACACTGTTATAAGATGGTCTTTCATTTACAATGCACTGTTATGAGATGGTCTATTATTTAATGTTCATGGTTACAAGTGGGTCTGTCATTGACGGTGCACTGTTATGAGATGGTCTGTCAATTAGAGCACACTGTTACAAGATGGTCTGTCATTTACAGTACACGGTTACAAGATGGCTTGTCATTTATGGTACACTATTACGAGATGGTCTCTTATTTACAATACAGTGTTATGAGATGGTCTCATATTTAAGGTACATGGTTAAGAGTTGGTCTGTCATTGACAGTGCACTGTTATGGGATGGTCTGTCATTTAGAGTACACTGTTACAGGATGTCCCGTCATTTATGGTACACTGTTACAGGGTGGTCTGTCATTTACAATACACTGTTATGAGATGGTCTCTTATTTAAGGTACATGGTTACAAGTTGGTCTCTCATTGGCAGTGCACTGTTATGGGATGGTCTGTCATTTACAGTACTCTGTTACAAGATGGTCTCTCATTTATAGTACACTGTTACTAGATGGTGTTTTGTTTAAGGTACACAGTTACGAGTTGGTCTGTCATTAAATGTACACAGTTATAAGATGGTCTCTCATTTACAATTCACTGTTATGAGATGGTCTCTTATTTAATGAACATGGTTATAAGTTGGTCTATCACTGACAGTGCACTTTTACAGGATGGTTTGTCATTTAGAGTACACTGTTACAACATGGCCTGTCATTTATGGTACACTGTTACGGGATGGTCTCTCATTTACAATACACTGTTATGAGATGGTCTCTTATTTAAGGTAAATTGTTACGAGTTGGTCTGTCATTGACAGTGAACTGGTATGGGATGGTCTGTCATTTAGAGTACACTGTTACAAGATGGCCTGTCATTTACGGTACACTGTTACGAGATGGTCTCCCATTTACAATACACTGTTATGAGATGGTCTCTTATTTAAGGTAAATGGTTATGAGTTGGTCTGTCATTGACAGTGAACTGTTATGGGATGATCTGTCATTTAGAGTACACTGTTAAAAGATGGCCTGTCATTTACGGTACACTGTTACAGGATGGTCTGTCATTACCAATACACTGCTTTGAGATGGTCTCTTATTTAAGGTACATGATTACGAGATGGTCTGTCATTGACAGCACAATTTTACGGGATTGCCTGTCATTTTCGGTACACTATTACAAGATGATCTCTCATTTACAATACACTGTTATGAGATGGTCTCTTATTTAAGGTACATGGTTACGAGTTGGTCTGTCATTGGCGGTGCACTGTTACGGGATGGTCTGTCATTTAGAATACACTGTTACAAGATGGCCTGTCATTTACAGTACACTGTTACGAGATGGTCTCTAATTTACAATACAGTTTTATGAAATTAGATCTTATTTAAGCTACATGGTTACGAGTTGGTCTGCCATTGACAGTACACTGTTAAGGGGTGGTCTGTTATTTACAGTACTCTGTTACAAGATGGTCTTTCATTTACAATACACTGTCATGAGATGGTCTCTTATTTAAGGTACATGGTTACGAGATGGTCTGTCATTGACAGTGCACTGTTACGGGATGGTCTGTCATTTAGAGTACACTGTTACAAGATGGCCCGTCATTTATGGTACACTGTTACAGGATGGTCTGTCATTTACAATACACTGTTATGAGATGGTCTCTTATTTAAGGTACATGGTTACGAGTTGGTCTGTCATTGGCGGTGTACTGTTACGGGATGGTCTGTCATTTACAGTACTCTGTTACAAGATGGTCTCTCATTTACAATACACTGTTATGAGATGGTCTCTTATTTAGTGGTACATGGTTACAAGTTGGTCTCTCAATGGTGGTGCACTGTTATGGGATGGTCTGTCATTTAGGGTACACTGTTACAAGATGGCCTGTCATTTACGGTACACTGTTAAGAGATGGTCTCTCATTTACAATACACTGTTATTAGATATTCTCTTATTTAAGGTATATGGTTATTAGTTGGTCTGTCATTGACGGTGCACTGTTATGGGATCTTCTGTAATTTACAGTATACTGTTACAGGATGGTCTGTCATTTACAGTACTCTGTAACAAGATGGTCTCTCATTTATAGTACACTGTTTGAAGATGGTGTCATGTTTAAGGTACATGGTTACGAGTTGGTCTGTCATTGACAATACCCTGTTACGAGATAGTCTGTCATTTACAGTACACTTTTACAGGATGGTCATTCATTTACAGTACTATGTTACAAGATGGTCTCTCATTTACAATCCATTGTTATGAGATGGTCTCTTATTTAAGGTACATGGTTACGAGTTGGTCTGTCATTGACTGTGCACTGTTACGGGATGGTCTGTCATTTAGAGTACACTGTTAGAAGATGGTCTGTCATTTACAGTACTCTGTTACAAGATGGTCTGTCATTTATAGTACACTGTTACAAGATGGTGTCTTGTTTAAGGTACATGGTTACTAGATGGTCTGTCATTGACTGGGCACTGTTTCGAGATAGTCTGTCATTTATAGTATACTGTTACAAGATGGTCTCTCATTTATCGTACACTGTTACATGGCGGTGTCTTGTTTAAGGTACACAGTTACGAGTTGGTCTGTTATTGATGGTATACTGTTATAAGATGGTCTTTCATTTACAATACACTGTTATGAGATGGTCTCTTATTTAAGGTACATGGTTATGAGTTGGTCTGTCATTGATGGTGCACTGTTATGGGATGGTCTGTCATTTGGAGTACACTGTTACAAGATGGTCTGTCATTTATAGTACACTGTTATAAGATGGTCTCTCATTTACAATACACTGTTATGAGATAGTCTCTTATTTATGGTACATTGTTACAAGTTGGTCTTGCATTGACAGTGCACTGTTATGGGATGGTCTGTCATTTAGAGTACTCTGTTGCAAGATGGTCTCTCATTTTCAATACACTATTATTAGATAGTCTCTTATTTAAGGTTCATGTTTACGAGATGGTCTGTCATTGGTGGTGTACTGTTACGGGATGGTCTGTCATTTATACTACTCTGTTACAAGATGGTCTCTCATTTATAGTACACTGTTATAAGATGGTGTCTTGTTTAAGGTACACGGTGATGAGTTGGGCTGTCATTTACAGTACACTGTTATAAGATGGTCTCTCATTTAATATGCACTGTTATGAGATGGTCTCTGATTTAAGGTGTATGGTTATGAGTTGGTCTGTCATTGAAGGTGCACTGTTACAGGATGGTCTGTCATTTACAGTACTCTGTTACAAGATGGTCTCTCATTTTCAATACAGTGTTATGAGATGGTCTCTTATTTAAAGTACATGGTTACAAGTTGGTCAATCATTGACGGTGCTCTCTTAAGGGATGGTCTGTCATTTAGAGTACACTGTTAAAAGATGGCCTGTCATTTATGGTACACTGTTACGAGATGGTCCCTCATTTGCAACACACTGTTATGAGATGGTCTCTTATTTAAGGTACATGGTTACGAGTTGGTCTGTCATTGACAGTGCACTCTTATGGGATGGCCTGTCATTTACATTACACTGTTACGAGATGGTCTCTTATTTACAGTACACTGTTATGAGATGGTCTCACATTTATAGTACATTGTTATAAGATGGTCTCTCATTTATAGTACACTGTTACCAGATGGTGTCTTGTTTAAGGTACACGGTTATGAATTGGTCTGTTATTGATGGTACACTGTTACAAGATGGTCTGTCATTTACAGTACTCTATTATAGGATGGTCTCTCATTTACAATACACTGTTATTAGATGGTCTCTTATTTAAGGTACATGGTTAGGAGTTGGTCTGTCATTGACAGTACACTGTTACGGGATGACCTATCATTTAGAGTACACTGTTACGGGATGGTCCATCATTTACAATTCACTGTTATGAGATGGTCGCTTATTTAAGGTACATGGTTATGAGTTGGTCTGTCATTGGTGGTGCACTGTTACAGGATGGTCTGTCATTTACAGTACTCTGTTACAAGATGGTCTCTTGATTACAATACACTGTTATGAGATGGCCTCGTATTTAACATACATGGTGACGAGTTGGTCTGTCATTGGCGGGGCACTGTTACGGGATGGTCTGTCATTTTGAGTACTCTGTTACAAGATGGTCTCTCATTTTCAGTACAGTGTTATTAAATAGTCTCTTATTTAAGGTACATGTTTACGAGATGGTCTGTCATTGGTGGTCCACTGTTACAGGATGGTCTGTCATTTACAGTACTCTATTACAAGACGGTCTCTCATTTACAATACACTGTTATGAGATGGCCTCTTATTTCAGGTACATGGTTACGAGTTGGTCTGTCATTGACAGTGCACTGTTAAGGGATGGTCTGTCATTTAGAGTACACTGTTACAAGATGTTGTCTTGTTTAAGGTACACAGTTATGAGTTGGTCTGTCATTGACAGTACACTGTTTTAAGATGGTCTGCCATTTACTGTACACTGTTACAAGATGGTGTGTGCCTATGACCTTTTCACCTTTTGCCACCAGACGATGTATTATATAATAATGCAGGAACAAGACTTTGCTTCTTCTATAGCATGATGTGTTCATGCTACCTCACTGCATACTGTTTAGACAAGAATCACTTTGATGTTTTCAGTGGCTTAAACTGGCCAGAAGTGAAGCAACAAGAACAACAACAATTGTAGAAGTTGTGGTGTGCATATTTAGTCATCAGTGACACTACATCAGTTGAAGTTTTCTCAGTTCAGGTAAAAGCTGTACATTTCAGCACACAGCAGACGTCTGCAAATATATAATAGCAAAACAATGTATTTATTATTTTGTTTTGCTTTTATTTACAGGAAAGTCTAATTGCTTATGGGATGTATAAGGAAACGGAAACACATACAGATACAGGGAGGGTAGGCATGCAGACTCTGCAACGAACACATCTCAGCCAGGAACAAATTAAATAAGATCATTATTAACTGGTATTTCTGAAATCAGGACTCACGTCTTTATAGGTTTGCAGTTGACGATTAATTAAGCATAGGCTCAAAGTGGATAGTTTCTGCACGGTAGTTTTATTCCTCTGCAAGACAAAAGGCACTAGCCATTGTTACTCATCAGATTTAATGAAAAAGGTTCATGTACTGAGACATACGTTAACATTTTATATTTTGAGCAAGAACTGCAGCACTAGGGAGGTTATAAAAATGACAGCAAGAGAGATGTGGGACAGGATTCTTATACAATGACTTACAAAAGGGTATATATTTAATGTAAATTCTTAATACTCTAGGTGTGCTGTGAGATAAAAGGTAAAGTCAGGTTCACTCACAGCATCCAAGGTGCTTAGTAACTCCAAATAATATCATACCCCTGATGTAAGTTATGTGCCACATTGAAAATAATTCTGTTGTGGAACCTAAACATGAATGTTCTAAAGACTGAAAAGTAACACCCAAAACATAAAAGGATGAAAACTCAATCTGCAAGACCACCCTCCTTCCCCTTATGTGGGGGAAAAAAAACCCATACTCCTGAACTTATATATACCAACTTCAAAGTTGCAGAACTCAAAGAAGGGACAAAACTCTGAAAAAAAGGGAATCACAGTTTGCTTGTGCTTCAAAATCAACCAGGTTTAGTTGGCAAGATCTGCCCTTAACAAAGCCGAACTGGGTCAGGTCAAGTGTTTGGAGGTTCCCAATGTCTTTGTTAATGAGTTACATGATGATGCGCTCCATAGCTTTGCAGACCAGGCTAGTCAGGCTTATGGGGCGATAGTTACCAGGGTCAGTTGTGGCCCCTCCTTTGTGGAGCGGAATAACCATTGCTGTGTGCCATTCTATGGGCACATAGCCTGTGGAGAGGCTGAGGTTGAACAGTGTGTTTAGGTGGGGGGTTAGTTTGTTCTGTAGTTCATGCAAGACGCAGCCTGGGACACCATCTAGCCCCCACTGATGCTGTGGTTTTGGCTTTTGAAAGGGCTGTTTTCACTTCTGCTTCTGTGATTTCCGGGACACTACACTTTTCCGGTATTGTTGTGGGCCCTTTTGAAGGTGAGAGGGAGGTGAATTTTGCACTGAATCTATCTGTCAGGATGTTGACAATACCAGTAGGTTCAGTATATTTTATGCTATTTTGCACTAGCTCAGAGCATATCTGCGAGTTGCCACTTAGATTCTTGACATAGCTAAAGAAGGTTTTGTGGTTATCTTTTGAATCCTTGGCTATTTTTCTTTCGAAGTTAGCCTTGGATGATTTTATGAGGGACCTTAGTTTCTTACTGATACTGATCAGGGATGTCTTTCCTTCTTGGGATTTTTTTTCTGAACTAGTTTCCTCCTTCAGTTGTTTAACCTGTTGATGGCAGGGGTCCACCAGACTGGTTTCCTTCTCTTAGGGGAGTGAGTCTTGGTTTTGCTAGGGATGGCACGATCCATGCATCCTTGTAGGTGCTCATAGAGTGCAATTGTAAAGGATTCTGCATCTTGGGCAGTGTTATCCTTTAGCATGGGGGCTGTGAAACTTACCACCTCTGCCTTAAGTAAGGTGAAGTTTGCTTTAGAAAAGTTTTTTACTGTGGTTTCCTTGGTTGGGGGTGGTGGTGGGGTGTGGACATCCAGGGTGATTAGTTTATGGTCTGATCTAACCAGTGATGGGTTGACCTCCAGTACGGAACACCTGTCGCCCATGTTGGTGATGACCAGGTCCAATATGTTGTGGCCTTTGGTAGGGGAGTTTACCAGCTGATCCAGAGCATTTGAGTTGATAAATTCCAGGAAGCGCTGAGCCTGGGAGTTTGTACTCAAATAGATTTCTCAGTTAATGGTAGGGTAATTGAAATTGCCCAATATCAGGGTGTTCGGTAAGACCTTTATGTTTTCCAGTGTCTCCAGAAAGGTGGAGTGGTGGTCCTGGGTCATGGAGGGTGATCTGTAGCAGGCCAAAATTTGCATTGCAGATTTGCCCGATGTTAGTTGCACATGGATGATCTCAGAGGTATCGTGCTGCACCACTAACCTGGAGGTGTGGGTATCCTTGATGAATATGGATATACCCCCTCCTTTTGTGTTTCGGTCCATGTTCTGTGGCCGAAATGTGTTGTATGAGTTGTAGCCCAGTAGTGCTGGAGTGTTCTCTGGAGCGTTGAACCAGGTTTCAGTTACTGCACAGATGTCAACATTCTCCATACTTAGGAGTGCTTTGAGCGCATGCATTTTGAGATTTAAACTCCTGGCGTAGAGTAGCATAACCCTCATTTTTTTTACTCGTGCTGTTTACGGTGGTGGCTTTGAATTTTCAGCCTTGCCTAAAAAATGCATTATGGGGCCAGCAAGAGCCTTGGCCAGTATTCAAAAGCCAAGGGGTGACAGGTGCAAGCTGTCTCTTGTGAAGCAATGCGGCTTGTCGAGCATGTCAACCCAGGCTGACAGACACTGGATCCCTTTGAATGACACCAGAAACTTAGCCAATTGTTGAAATTAATAATTTTTTCTTTATACTGAGGTATCATTCTTGGGGAGAGCAGGATGCTACTCAGGGTCAGGGTCATACCCGCCTGGGCTATATGATCAGAGAGCTCTTCCATGTCTCTTTTCATGTAGGCCAGGGAGGTACGTCTCAGGTCATTCACACCAACATGAGCAATGACGGAGTCATATTTGTACTTGTTCTGAAGTGACCTGAGTGCTTGTGTTATGTGACAGATTCTGGCTCCCAGTAAGCAACTAACAGTAACCTTCTCCTTGTCCAGCCTAGTGAGTGGGGCATCAGTGTGCCTGACTATTGAGTCACCTATTACTAGTGTGTTAGGTATGTTATTTCGCCTTAAGGGCTGTGATTGTGCGGCACATTGATTTTGTGTTTTATGTGTTGTCTGGTTTGTGATGGAAGGTGCAGGTTTTGTGGGTGTCTGCTTTGGAGCTCTCTGATGCTTTTGCAGGTTTTTATTTAGAGCCTCCGAGCATGATTTTGTGTATTTATGTGTATTTTTTGCCAGTGCTGGTTTAGGAGGTCTATGTGAGGCTGGAGGTGTGGTGCAAGTGTTAACCTTCTCCTCATGACTGTCTGTTCCACTCTTGGGTGGAGAGACCTTAGCCTCCAGTTTGGCTGTATAATTGCATCTCTCACATATGTTAGTGTTTTGTGGTAGGAGGAGAGGGCTGTCTGTGTACATGAGGCAGTTGTAACATTGCCTTAGGATACCCAGATTCACCAGTTGGACTGGAGACTACACCTGAAGTTGCCCTTTGGTCATGCCTGAATAGTAGGGTGAGCCGCTTAGTCGCTTGGTTGGTGAGGGGTGGATAAAGAGCCTTGCCCTGCTGGGCAGTCAAGTGTCGGGGTATATTAGTGCTTGCTGTTAGGTCTGAGCAAGTGCTGGACTGTAGGATGCTTTTTGAGTGCTTAGGTTGAGAGTTAGACTAGTTTCAAGTGAAAAACTGAAGAGGAGACTTAGTGGAGCCGGGAATAATTTAACCCTACCTAACTGGTGCTGCCCAGCACACAAAACCGTGCAAACGCAGTTTTTAAACTACTAACTTCTGGGCTGGAACCACTCCTCCAGGGACAGATGGTTGCTCAAAGTTCCCCTCTCGCACAGGTGAACAGAGAAACTTTCCTCTATCCAAGTAAGGTATGGGCAACTCAGAAACTTGTAACACAGCCCTGAATTCAGTACTAGCCTGAAAACTGGACTATACTAGCTTAAAAAGGCGGGAAACAGGACAATTTTTTGTTTGTTTTGTTTTTTTTTTTTTTGAAAAGATAAGGCAAGAACAGTAAAAAGTACACTTAAAGCAGCTTTAAACGGCTACAAGTGATCAGAAAAGGCTATCGCACTTTAGTGTGTAGCCTACAACAGTTAAACCATTTATTTAAACAAAAAACAACTTTTTAAAAGTGCAGGCAGCCAAATAAGTACAATATGTGAAAAAATAAGCCTTTAAATGACAATAAGTGCTGGAAAAATCAGTGTGTAGGCAGAAAACAGTTAAGTACAGCAAGAAAATACAGAAAACTGATTCAATCACTCCAAAGTCTCTCTTTTAAGCTAGAAGGCTTGTATCAGTTTAAGGCTTTCTAGTGCTTTCCAGTAGGTTAGTTACAGGAAAGATGGGAAACAAGCATAGAGGTGGTCTTTTAAACCAGAAAGTTGAAAGAGATGGACGACTTCCCGAATGGTTGATAAACTACAATTCTTGGGCCAAGAACCACTCCTCTTGTGGTAGACAGGCTACCTAGTACTTACCACTCCCACTGATAAGCTAAAAGGCTGCACTCCAACACAAAAGCTTGGGGGGCTCAGAAGCTTACAAACAGTCCTGGATACAGCAAATCTGTACCTGGACTAGACTAGTTACAGGAAAGGTCGGGATCAAGCGCAAACATGGGCTTTAAAACCAGAAACTTGAGAGAGATGGAAAAAACTGCCCAAACGACCGATAAACTACAATTTCTGGGCCAAGAACCTCTCCTCTCGTGGAAGACAGGCTACCTAGTGCTTACCAATGCCACTGA
>NC_056746.1:30828216-30830716 GCF_019279795.1 Protopterus annectens | reverse complement strand
CCTTTAGTTTTGCATTCCATTCTCCTGTCCTTTGCTGAAGTTCTTGCTGAGCGTCTGATTTTAATGCCACATTGTCTGCATACAGCAACTTTGTTGGTCTGTCCTCTCTGACCTGTCTACTAATGTAGTGCATGACCAGTATGAACAGCAGCAGGCTCAGTACTGAACCCTGATGTACACCCACTCCCACTTGGAACCCCTGTGAGAGACTGAACACTGTTCATACTTGAGTCATTAGGTCCTTGTACATAGCCTGCACAAATTCTACTGATGTTTCTTGGACTTAACACCACAGCAATACTGCCCAAATCAGCTTTTCTGGGACCTTGTCATAGGCTTTCTCCAAGTCTAGAAATGCCCAGTTGGACTCTTACTTCATCTCTAGCTTCTTCTCAAGTATCTGTCTCACTGCAAACATCTGGTTAGTTGTGCTACATCCTGATCCGTATGTGAACTGCTCATCTCCCATCTTACTTACAACTACTCTGCATATCCATTTATCAATCACCCTCTCCAGAATATTCATGGAATGTGACAGGAGGATGATGCCTCTAAACTGCCCACAGTTGCTGATGTTCCATTTGTTCTTGTACACTGGCACAAGTATGCTTATTCTCCAGTCATCTGGTATATATCTTTGTCTTCTCACTGCTATGAGTACCCTCAGGAGCCATGTCTCTCCGATCTCACCCAGCATCTTTATCATATATGCTGTGACCTCATCTGAGCCTGCTGCTTTTCATCTTCCTTAGTGCTATACTTACTTTTTCTAGGGTGTGTTCTTCTTCTCTTATCACAGGCTGTTTCTGGGGCAGTACAGCTTCTGTGGGGTTTTCTTCATTTAGAAGCTGTTGGAAGTATTCATTCCATCTGCCTTTCTTATCCTGTGGATTGGTGAGCAGGTTGTTGCTGGCATCCCTTATGAAGAGTGTCTGAATATCCTTTTTATCTTTCTGTCTTCCCTTGCAACCTTATATAATTTCTTTGTGCCACCTACTGAGTCACTTTTCAGATGCTGGTAGAGTGCCTCTGATGCCCTGTTATTTGCTATTGCAACTCCGTTCTTAGCTGCATTGTTAGCCAACCAATATTCTTTCCTAGCCTGGTCCATATTTTCTATCTCCCACTTTTTCCTGTGCTCCTTTCTTTTGATGACTTCCTGGCCTTCTGCATTTCACCACCAGTTACCCTTATGTACCTTATTTCCATAGCTGGCTCGGCCACATATCAGTTCTATAGTCTTTTGAGGTGCTGCCATTCTTCTTCAACTCCATCCATTTCCTCCACTTCTTGGGGTGATAGAGCCCTGAGTAATTCCTATTTAGTCAACTTCCAGGTCTTCAGCCTGGTCTCTGTTGATCTTAGAGCCTTCTCCGACCACTGCTTACTGCAACCAGTGGTTTATGCTGTAGGCTGGCTGTTTCAGTGGGAGTAACTCTGCAATCATTAATTTTACCTCAATGCCCTTTCCTTACTAGCAGGAAGTCTACCAGAGTTGCATGCTGGCCACTTTTGTAAGTAATTTTATGACTGTCTCTCTGTCTGACCCATGTGCTGGCTACTATCAAGCCATTTGCCAGACAGAAGTTTAGAATGTCCTCTCCGTCTTTACTCCTGTTGCCCCACCCTTGAGGACCCTGACAGTCCTCATATCTTGTTCTGTCTGTCCTGATATGTGCATTCAGGTTACCCATTATCAACGCCAATTCATGTTGTCCTGCTTTATCTAGTAGGTCTTGCAACTGCTGTCTGAATGCACTCTTTTCCTCAATATCACAACCCTGCTCTGGGGCATAGGCTGAGATTATTAATAGTGCGCTATCATTACACTGGAGTCTGAATGCCATGAGTCTTTCACTAATTCTGATGACATTCCTCACTGCCTTCTGAAGCCTCTTTCTCACCACAAGTTCCAAACCATTTCTAGGCTGAGTAGTAGACTCTGAATCCCAAGTGGACTGCCCTTCTATCTTGGATACACAGCCTACATAGGATGTCCAGCCTCCTCAGTATCATCATGTCATCCACTTCCAAGCTGCGTCCTGTCAGTGAACCTACATTAAGAGTAGCAATTCTCAGTTCATGTTTGGCAGGTTGATTAGATTTACATTCAGCTTTTGCTCCGAAGAGCTATCTCAGATAACCCAGGCAGGACAGCTAGACACTGGTTGGCCTGGGCTGCTGGGTTTTATGGCGGGCACACACTGGCCAACAGGGCCTTGTACACCCCTTCCACCATTAGCTTGGGTTCCCAGTGTATGTCGGAGTAGATGAGGTCCTTAACCCACTTATCACAAGTAACTACACATGTTCATGTTTAACAAAATCAGCCCTGCCATGGTGCATAGTCTGTGATCCTTGTTTTGCTTTCTTGAGGATACTACACAGCACAATAGATGCCCCAAACAGTTGGTCTATAGAACTTTCCCCCTATAGGGTCATCATGTAGAGTTGGTGCTGCTGCCCACAGCTCCATTTATTGGTGACTTTGAGATGGAAA
>NC_056746.1:30805716-30823216 GCF_019279795.1 Protopterus annectens | reverse complement strand
AATGGCAGACTAGTCTCCTCCTTAATTCTAGACTTGTCTAAAGCCTTCGACACACTCTGTCACAGCAAACGTGTACTTCAAGTGTCCTCACTACGTCTGTCTCAGCCCACCCTTCTGTGGTTCAAAAGCTACCTGTCCAGTCAGACAAATGGCACTCCATGCTCTCTCTTTACCTCCCAGTCACCACTGGTGTACCACGAGGCTGTATCCTCGGTTCCCTCCTTTTTAACATTCGTACCAACACTCTCCAAACATCCATACAACAGGTCTTCCTAGTACAGTTTGCACATGACTCCAGACTCACTTGCACATCTGACAACATGGCACACCTCCAAAAAATTACTCAGGAAGCTTTAATAGCCATGAAACATGCTTTCATAACTCACAACTCATGCTCATCCAACCCCCCCAAAACAATTTATTTTTCCCCATATCTCTCTCTCATAAAAAGAAAATAAAATCCTCTGTCTTAATAATGCAATCAATGAAGCCATTACTCATATACCAAGCTATTAGGAATGATAGTAGATGATGATCTTAACTTCATGCTGCCTATACAAAATTGCATTAAAAAATCATCAAAAACTGGAGATGCATTACAGAGCCAAAATCTTTCTCAATAAAGCAAATAAAACTCTACTTGCCACTTCTTACCTGCTCCCCTCACTACATTATGGCTCTCCTGTCCTTACAAACCTCCAGACATCACCAAAAGCAAAACTTGAACAATGCTATAACAATATGGCTAAATTTGTAGTGAAGACCCCTTTAGAATCTACGATTGTATAACACTAAAACCCCTAAACTGGTTAGAACTACCCTGTCAACTAACATGTACACACCTTCTCACTACCTATAAAATTATCAGGCATCCATCGGCTTGTCCTGCACTAAAAAAGATTCTGTACTATTATGTTGCCACTCAGTCATTACATCCAGTAACCAAAAAACTCCTCAATGGCCACAGACCTATCAAACTTGCTGAACATGGTCTTTACTCATACCATGTTGCTAAGGCCTGCAACTCTTTACTTGTATCCATCAAGTCAGTACCCTCATTCCGGTCCTTTAAACTATTCTGAAAGACGTCCTGGTCAAAATGACTTTCTGTTCTTGTTGAAACACATTGTAAACTATCTCTAAATGTTAACCTGCTCATACATTATACCTCGTTACTCTCCCTTCTTCAATCACTGCCTTACATCTATCAGTTTCTCTTCCCTGACTCTGTATCTATATATGCCACAGCCATGCTTTTTCTCACACTTCATATAGCAATTCCTGTTTATATTATACTGACTTACCTTTAATTTCTCTATAAACTGGCTACAGTTATACTAATATTAAATCATTGCCATGTAAGTGTATTTATTCTTAACCAATGGTTTCAAATTATGTCTATTTTGATATAATTATTTAAAATGTAGATGTTTTTGTATTAGTTTTGAAGAGTGTAAAATTATTGTTTTCAAACGTTTTTTGTAATACTCTAGAGCTTTTCTCCCCAGGCCACCCCTAAAGCTGTACACCTATGCTGCTGGATGTTCCTGGCAATCAAATGTCAATCAATAAATAAATAATGTTAACTTTGCTGGAGTGGGACCGTGCTGAATGTCAATCAATAAATAAATAATGTTAACTTTGCTGGAGTGGGACCGTGCTGAATGTCAATCAATAAATAAATAATGTTAACTTTGCTGGATTGGGACCGTGCTGAATGTCAATCAATAAATAAATAATGTGAACTTTGCTGGATTGGGACCGTGCTGAATGTCAATCAATAAATAAATAATGTGAACTTTGCTGGAGTGGGACCGTGCTGAATGTCAATCAATAAATAAATAATGTTAACTTTGCTGGATTGGGACCGTGCTGAATGTCAATCAATAAATAAATAATGTGAACTTTGCTGGATTGGGACCGTGCTGAATGTCAATCAATAAATAAATAATGTTAACTTTGCTGGAGTGGGACCGTGCTGAATGTCAATCAATAAATAAATAATGTTAACTTTGCTGGATTGGGACCGTGCTGAATGTCAATCAATAAATGAATAATGTGAACTTTGCTGGAGTGGGACCGCTGCTGAATGTCAATCAATAAATAAATAATGTTAACTTTGCTGGATTGGGACCGTGCTGAATGTCAATCAATAAATAAATAATGTTAACTTTGCTGGATTGGGACCGTGCTGAATGTCAATCAATAAATAAATAATGTGAACTTTGCTGGAGTGGGACCGTGCTGAATGTCAATCAATAAATAAATAATGTTAACTTTGCTGGAATGGGACCGTGCTGAATGTCAATCGATAAATAAATAATGTGAACTTTGCTGGATTGGGACCGTGCTGAATGTCAATCAATAAATAAATAATGTTAACTTTGCTGGATTGGGACCGTGCTGAATGTCAATCAATAAATGAATAATGTTAACTTTGCTGGAGTGGGACCGTGCTGAATGTCAATCAATAAATAAATAATGTGAACTTTGCTGGAGTGGGACCGTGCTGAATGTCAATCAATAAATAAATAATGTGAACTTTGCTGGAGTGGGACCGTGCTGAATGTCAATCAATAAATAAATAATGTTAACTTTGCTGGATTGGGACCGTGCTGAATGTCAATCAATAAATAAATAATGTGAACTTTGCTGGATTGGGACCATGCTGAATGTCAATCAATAAATAAATAATGTTAACTTTGCTGGATTGGGAGCATGCTGAATGTCAATCAATAAATAAATAATGTTAACTTTGCTGGATTGGGACCATGCTGAATGTCAATCAATAAATAAATAATGTTAACTTTGCTGGATTGGGACCGTGCTGAATGTCAATCAATAAATAAATAATGTTAACTTTGCTGGATTGGGACCGTGCTGAATGTTAATCAATAAATAAATAATGTGAACTTTGCTGGATTGGGACCATGCTGAATGTCAATCAATAAATAAATAATGTGAACTTTGCTGGAGTGGGACCGTGCTGAATGTCAATCAATAAATAAATAATGTGAACTTTGCTGGATTGGGACCATGCTGAATGTCAATCAATAAATAAATAATGTAATCTTTGCTGGAGTGGGACCGTGCTGAATGTCAATCAATAAATAAATAATGTGAACTTTGCTGGAGTGGGACCGTGCTGAATGTCAATCAATAAATAAATAATGTTAACTTTGCTGGAGTGGGACCGTGCTGAATGTCAATCAATAAATAAATAATGTGAACTTTGCTGGAGTGGGACCGTGCTGAATGTCAATCAATAAATAAATAATGTGAACTTTGCTGGAGTGGGACCGTGCTGAATGTCAATCAATAAATAAATAATGTGAACTTTGCTGGAGTGGGACCGCTGCTGAATGTCAATCAATAAATAAATAATGTTAACTTTGCTGGAATGGGACCGTGCTGAATGTCAATCAATAAATAAATAATGTGAACTTTGCTGGAGTGGGACCGTGCTGAATGTCAATCAATAAATAAATAATGTTAACTTTGCTGGAATGGGACCGTGCTGAATGTCAGTCAATAAATAAATAATGTGAACTTTGCTGGATTGGGACCGTGCTGAATGTCAGTCAATAAATAAATAATGTTAACTTTGCTGGATTGGGACCATGCTGAATGTCAATCAATAAATAAATAATGTGAACTTTGCTGGATTGGGACCATGCTGAATGTCAATCAATAAATAAATAATGTTAACTTTGCTGGATTGGGACCATGCTGAATGTCAATCAATAAACAAATAATGTTATCTTTGCTGGATTGGGACCGTGCTGAATGTCAATCAATAAATAAATAATGTTAACTTTGCTGGATTGGGACCGTGCTGAATGTCAATCAATAAATAAATAATGTTAACTTTGCTGGATTGGGACCGTGCTGAATGTCAATCAATAAATAAATAATGTGAACTTTGCTGGCGTGGGACCGTGCTGAATGTCAATCAATAAATAAATAATGTTAACTTTGCTGGATTGGGACCATGCTGAATGTCAATCAATAAATAAATAATGTTAACTTTGCTGGATTGGGACCATGCTGAATGTCAATCAATAAATAAATAATGTGAACTTTGCTGGAGTGGGACCGTGCTGAATGTCAATCAATAAATAAATAATGTTAACTTTGCTGGAATGGGACCGTGCTGAATGTCAGTCAATAAATAAATAATGTGAACTTTGCTGGAGTGGGACCGTGTTGAATGTCAATCAATAAATAAATAATGTTAACTTTGCTGGATTGGGACCGTGCTGAATGTCAATCAATAAATAAATAATGTGAACTTTGCTGGAGTGGGACCGTGCTGAATGTCAATCAATAAATAAATAATGTGAACTTTGCTGGAGTGGGACTGTGCTGAATGTCAATCAATAAATAAATAATGCGAACTTTGCTGGAGTGGGACCGTGCTGAATGTCAATCAATAAATGAATAATGTTAACTTTGCTGGAGGGACCGTGCTGAATGTCAATCAATAAATGAATAATGTTAACTTTGCTGGAGTGGGACCGTGCTGAATGTCAATCAATAAATGAATAATGTGAACTTTGCTGGAGTGGGACCGTGCTGAATGTCAATCAATAAATAAATAATGTGAACTTTGCTGGAGTGGGACCGTGCTGAATGTCAATCAATAAATGAATAATGTTAACTTTGCTGGAGTGGGACCGTGCTGAATGTCAATCAATAAATAAATAATGTTAACTTTGCTGGAATGGGACCGTGCTGAATGTCAATCAATAAATGAATAATGTTAACTTTGCTGGATTGGGACCGTGCTGAATATCAATCAATAAATAAATAATGTTAACTTTGCTGGATTGGGACCATGCTGAATGTCAATCAATAAATAAATAATGTTAACTTTGGTGGATTGGGACCATGCTGAATGTCAATCAATAAATAAATAATGTTAACTTTGCTGGATTGCGACCGTGCTGAATGTCAATCAATAAATAAATAATGTTAACTTTGCTGGATTGGGACCGTGCTGAATGCAATCAATAAATAAATAATGTTAACTTTGCTGGATTGGGACCATGCTGAATGTCAATCAATAAATAAATAATGTGAACTTTGCTGGAGTGGGACCGTGCTGAATGTCAATCAATAAATAAATAATGTTAACTTTGCTGGAGTGGGACCGTGCTGAATGTCAATCAATAAATAAATAATGTGAACTTTGCTGGAGTGGGACCGTGCTGAATGTCAATCAATAAATAAATAATGTGATCTTTGCTGGAGTGGGACCGTGCTGAATGTCAATCAATAAATAAATAATGTGAACTTTGCTGGAGTGGGACCGTGCTGAATGTCAATCAATAAATAAATAATGTTAACTTTGCTGGAGTGGGACCGTGCTGAATGTCAATCAATAAATAAATAATGTTAACTTTGCTGGAGTGGGACCGTGCTGAATGTCAATCAATAAATAAATAATGTGAACTTTGCTGGAGTGGGACCGTGCTGAATGTCAATCAATACATAAATAATGTGAACTTTGCTGGAGTGGGACCGCTGCTGAATGTCAATCAATAAATAAATAATGTTAACTTTGCTGGAGTGGGACCGTGCTGAATGTCAATCAATAAATAAATAATGTGAACTTTGCTGGAGTGGGACCGTGCTGAATGTCAGTCAATAAATAAATAATGTGAACTTTGCTGGAGTGGGACCGTGCTGAATGTCAATCAATAAATAAATAATGTTAACTTTGCTGGATTGGGACCGTGCTGAATGTCAATCAATAAATAAATAACGTTAACTTTGCTGGATTGGGACCGTGCTGAATGCCAGTCAATAAATAAATAATGTTAATTTTGCTGGATTGGGACCATGCTGAATGTCAATCAATAAATAAATAATGTTAACTTTGCTGGATTGGGACCATGCTGAATGTCAATCAATAAATAAATAATGTGAACTTTGCTGGAGTGGGACCGTGCTGAATGTCAATCAATAAATAAATAATGTTAACTTTGCTGGAATGGGACCGTGCTGAATGTCAATCAATAAATAAATAATGTGAACTTTGCTGGAGTGGGACCGTGCTGAATGTCAATCAATAAATAAATAATGTTAACTTTGCTGGATTGGGACCGTGCTGAATGCCAATCAATAAATAAATAATGTGAACTTTGCTGGAGTGGGACCGTGCTGAATGTCAATCAATAAATAAATAATGTGAACTTTGCTGGAGTGGGACCGTGCTGAATGTCAATCAATAAATAAATAATGTGAACTTTGCTGGAGTGGGACCGTGCTGAATGTCAATCAATAAATGAATGTTAACTTTGCTGGAGTGGGACCGTGCTGAATGTCAATCAATAAATGAATAATGTTAACTTTGCTGGAGTGGGACCGTGCTGAATGTCAATCAATAAATAAATAATGTTAACTTTGCTGGAGTGGGACCGTGCTGAATGTCAATCAATAAATGAATAATGTTAACTTTGCTGGAGTGGGACCGTGCTGAATGTCAATCAATAAATGAATAATGTTAACTTTGCTGGAGTGGGACCGTGCTGAATGTCAATCAATAAATAAATAATGTGAACTTTGCTGGAGTGGGACCGTGCTGAATGTCAATCAATAAATGAATAATGTTAACTTTGCTGGAGTGGGACCGTGCTGAATGTCAATCAATAAATGAATAATGTTAACTTTGCTGGAGTGGGACTGTGCTGAATGTCAATCAATAAATAAATAATGTGAACTTTGCTGGAGTGGGACCGTGCTGAATGTCAATCAATAAATAAATAATGTGAACTTTGCTGGAGTGGGACCGTGCTGAATGTCAATCAATAAATAAATAATGTTAACTTTGCTGGAATGGGACCGTGCTGAATGTCAATCAATAAATAAATAATGTGAACTTTGCTGGAGTGGGACCGTGCTGAATGTCAATCAATAAATAAATAATGTTAACTTTGCTGGAATGGGACCGTGCTGAATGTCAGTCAATAAATAAATAATGTGAACTTTGCTGGATTGGGACCGTGCTGAATGTCAGTCAATAAATAAATAATGTTAACTTTGCTGGATTGGGACCATGCTGAATGTCAATCAATAAATAAATAATGTGAACTTTGCTGGATTGGGACCATGCTGAATGTCAATCAATAAATAAATAATGTTAACTTTGCTGGATTGGGACCATGCTGAATGTCAATCAATAAACAAATAATGTTATCTTTGCTGGATTGGGACCGTGCTGAATGTCAATCAATAAATAAATAATGTTAACTTTGCTGGATTGGGACCGTGCTGAATGTCAATCAATAAATAAATAATGTTAACTTTGCTGGATTGGGACCGTGCTGAATGTCAATCAATAAATAAATAATGTGAACTTTGCTGGCGTGGGACCGTGCTGAATGTCAATCAATAAATAAATAATGTTAACTTTGCTGGATTGGGACCATGCTGAATGTCAATCAATAAATAAATAATGTTAACTTTGCTGGATTGGGACCATGCTGAATGTCAATCAATAAATAAATAATGTGAACTTTGCTGGAGTGGGACCGTGCTGAATGTCAATCAATAAATAAATAATGTTAACTTTGCTGGAATGGGACCGTGCTGAATGTCAGTCAATAAATAAATAATGTGAACTTTGCTGGAGTGGGACCGTGTTGAATGTCAATCAATAAATAAATAATGTTAACTTTGCTGGATTGGGACCGTGCTGAATGTCAATCAATAAATAAATAATGTGAACTTTGCTGGAGTGGGACCGTGCTGAATGTCAATCAATAAATAAATAATGTGAACTTTGCTGGAGTGGGACTGTGCTGAATGTCAATCAATAAATAAATAATGCGAACTTTGCTGGAGTGGGACCGTGCTGAATGTCAATCAATAAATGAATAATGTTAACTTTGCTGGAGTGGGACCGTGCTGAATGTCAATCAATAAATGAATAATGTTAACTTTGCTGGAGTGGGACCGTGCTGAATGTCAATCAATAAATGAATAATGTGAACTTTGCTGGAGTGGGACCGTGCTGAATGTCAATCAATAAATAAATAATGTGAACTTTGCTGGAGTGGGACCGTGCTGAATGTCAATCAATAAATGAATAATGTTAACTTTGCTGGAGTGGGACCGTGCTGAATGTCAATCAATAAATAAATAATGTTAACTTTGCTGGAATGGGACCGTGCTGAATGTCAATCAATAAATGAATAATGTTAACTTTGCTGGATTGGGACCGTGCTGAATATCAATCAATAAATAAATAATGTTAACTTTGCTGGATTGGGACCATGCTGAATGTCAATCAATAAATAAATAATGTTAACTTTGGTGGATTGGGACCATGCTGAATGTCAATCAATAAATAAATAATGTTAACTTTGCTGGATTGCGACCGTGCTGAATGTCAATCAATAAATAAATAATGTTAACTTTGCTGGATTGGGACCGTGCTGAATGCAATCAATAAATAAATAATGTTAACTTTGCTGGATTGGGACCATGCTGAATGTCAATCAATAAATAAATAATGTGAACTTTGCTGGAGTGGGACCGTGCTGAATGTCAATCAATAAATAAATAATGTTAACTTTGCTGGAGTGGGACCGTGCTGAATGTCAATCAATAAATAAATAATGTGAACTTTGCTGGAGTGGGACCGTGCTGAATGTCAATCAATAAATAAATAATGTGATCTTTGCTGGAGTGGGACCGTGCTGAATGTCAATCAATAAATAAATAATGTGAACTTTGCTGGAGTGGGACCGTGCTGAATGTCAATCAATAAATAAATAATGTTAACTTTGCTGGAGTGGGACCGTGCTGAATGTCAATCAATAAATAAATAATGTTAACTTTGCTGGAGTGGGACCGTGCTGAATGTCAATCAATAAATAAATAATGTGAACTTTGCTGGAGTGGGACCGTGCTGAATGTCAATCAATACATAAATAATGTGAACTTTGCTGGAGTGGGACCGCTGCTGAATGTCAATCAATAAATAAATAATGTTAACTTTGCTGGAGTGGGACCGTGCTGAATGTCAATCAATAAATAAATAATGTGAACTTTGCTGGAGTGGGACCGTGCTGAATGTCAGTCAATAAATAAATAATGTGAACTTTGCTGGAGTGGGACCGTGCTGAATGTCAATCAATAAATAAATAATGTTAACTTTGCTGGATTGGGACCGTGCTGAATGTCAATCAATAAATAAATAACGTTAACTTTGCTGGATTGGGACCGTGCTGAATGCCAGTCAATAAATAAATAATGTTAATTTTGCTGGATTGGGACCATGCTGAATGTCAATCAATAAATAAATAATGTTAACTTTGCTGGATTGGGACCATGCTGAATGTCAATCAATAAATAAATAATGTGAACTTTGCTGGAGTGGGACCGTGCTGAATGTCAATCAATAAATAAATAATGTTAACTTTGCTGGAATGGGACCGTGCTGAATGTCAATCAATAAATAAATAATGTGAACTTTGCTGGAGTGGGACCGTGCTGAATGTCAATCAATAAATAAATAATGTTAACTTTGCTCGATTGGGACCGTGCTGAATGCCAATCAATAAATAAATAATGTGAACTTTGCTGGAGTGGGACCGTGCTGAATGTCAATCAATAAATAAATAATGTGAACTTTGCTGGAGTGGGACCGTGCTGAATGTCAATCAATAAATAAATAATGTGAACTTTGCTGGAGTGGGACCGTGCTGAATGTCAATCAATAAATGAATGTTAACTTTGCTGGAGTGGGACCGTGCTGAATGTCAATCAATAAATGAATAATGTTAACTTTGCTGGAGTGGGACCGTGCTGAATGTCAATCAATAAATAAATAATGTTAACTTTGCTGGAGTGGGACCGTGCTGAATGTCAATCAATAAATGAATAATGTTAACTTTGCTGGAGTGGGACCGTGCTGAATGTCAATCAATAAATGAATAATGTTAACTTTGCTGGAGTGGGACCGTGCTGAATGTCAATCAATAAATAAATAATGTGAACTTTGCTGGAGTGGGACCGTGCTGAATGTCAATCAATAAATGAATAATGTTAACTTTGCTGGAGTGGGACCGTGCTGAATGTCAATCAATAAATGAATAATGTTAACTTTGCTGGAGTGGGACTGTGCTGAATGTCAATCAATAAATAAATAATGTGAACTTTGCTGGAGTGGGACCGTGCTGAATGTCAATCAATAAATGAATAATGTTAACTTTGCTGGAGTGGGACCGTGCTGAATGTCAATCAATAAATGAATAATGTGAACTTTGCTGGATTGGGACCGTGCTGAATGTCAATCAATAAATAAATAATGTGAACTTTGCTGGAGTGGGACCGTGCTGAATGTCAATCAATCAATAAATAATGTGAACTTTGCTGGAGTGGGACCGTGCTGAATGTCAATCAATAAATGAATAATGTTAACTTTGCTGGAGTGGGACCGTGCTGAATGTCAATCAATAAATAAATAATGTGAACTTTGCTGGAGTGGGACCGTGCTGAATGTCAATCAATAAATGAATAATGTTAACTTTGCTGGAGTGGGACCGTGCTAAATGTCAATCAATAAATGAATAATGTTAACTTTGCTGGAGTGGGACCATGCTGAATGTCAATCAATAAATAAATAATGTGAACTTTGCTGGAGTGGGACCGTGCTGAATGTCAATCAATAAATAAATAATGTTAACTTTGCTGGAATGGGACCGTGCTGAATGTCAATCAATAAATAAATAATGTGAACTTTGCTGGAGTGGGACCGTGCTGAATGTCAATCAATAAATAAATAATGTTAACTTTGCTGGATTGGGACCGTGCTGAATGTCAATCAATAAATAAATAATGTGAACTTTGCTGGAGTGGGACCGTGCTGAATGTCAATCAATAAATAAATAATGTGAACTTTGCTGGAGTGGGACCGTGCTGAATGTCAATCAATAAATAAATAATGTGAACTTTGCTGGAGTGGGACCGTGCTGAATGTCAATCAATAAATGAATGTTAACTTTGCTGGAGTGGGACCGTGCTGAATGTCAATCAATAAATGAATAATGTTAACTTTGCTGGAGTGGGACCGTGCTGAATGTCAATCAATAAATAAATAATGTTAACTTTGCTGGAGTGGGACCGTGCTGAATGTCAATCAATAAATGAATAATGTTAACTTTGCTGGAGTGGGACCGTGCTGAATGTCAATCAATAAATGAATAATGTTAACTTTGCTGGAGTGGGACCGTGCTGAATGTCAATCAATAAATAAATAATGTGAACTTTGCTGGAGTGGGACCGTGCTGAATGTCAATCAATAAATGAATAATGTTAACTTTGCTGGAGTGGGACCGTGCTGAATGTCAATCAATAAATGAATAATGTTAACTTTGCTGGAGTGGGACTGTGCTGAATGTCAATAAATAAATAAATAATGTGAACTTTGCTGGAGTGGGACCGTGCTGAATGTCAATCAATAAATGAATAATGTTAACTTTGCTGGAGTGGGACCGTGCTGAATGTCAATCAATAAATGAATAATGTGAACTTTGCTGGAGTGGGACCGTGCTGAATGTCAATCAATAAATAAATAATGTGAACTTTGCTGGAGTGGGACCGTGCTGAATGTCAATCAATCAATAAATAATGTGAACTTTGCTGGAGTGGGACCGTGCTGAATGTCAATCAATAAATGAATAATGTTAACTTTGCTGGAGTGGGACCGTGCTGAATGTCAATCAATAAATAAATAATGTGAACTTTGCTGGAGTGGGACCGTGCTGAATGTCAATCAATAAATGAATAATGTTAACTTTGCTGGAGTGGGACCGTGCTAAATGTCAATCAATAAATGAATAATGTTAACTTTGCTGGAGTGGGACCATGCTGAATTTCAATCAATAAGTAAATAATGTGAACTTTGCTGGAGTGGGACCGTGCTGAATGTCAATCAATAAATGAATAATGTTAACTTTGCTGGAGTGGGACTGTGCTGAATGTCAATCAATAAATGAATAATGTTAACTTTGCTGGAGTGGGACCGTGCTGAATATCAATCAATAAATAAATAATGTTAACTTTGCTGGATTGGGACCGTGCTGAATGTCAATCAATAAATAAATAATGTTAACTTTGCTGGAGTGGGACCGTGCTGAATGTCAATCAATAAATGAATAATGTTAACTTTGCTGGAGTGGGACCGTGCTGAATGTCAATCAATAAATAAATAATGTGAACTTTGCTGGAGTGGGACCGTGCTGAATGTCAATCAATAAATGAATAATGTGAACTTTGCTGGAGTGGGACCGCTGCGGTTAGTACTGCTTTTTGACTGGATGGTTGTGTGTTTATTTTGATTTTTACTCTTTCCCTTATCATTTTTAAAGGAATGCCAGAATCTAAGGGATTGACATAAGTGAGTGTGTGTGTGTGTGTGTGTGTGTGTGGGGGGGGTGCTTAGACAACACATGTATTTTTTGCATTTAACTTAACCGTACCTGAGATAGGGGTTTAAAGTAAGGATTCATCCCTTTTTTCACCATCATAACTCATATGTACTCTCCTAACCCAATTCCTAACCCTAATCTTAACCCTAATTCCAACCCTAACCTTAATGTTAACAACAATTTCATCCCTATCCCATACACTATGCCCACAGCTTAGTTAATAGCATTTCACCATTTGGATGTTTGTGCTTAAATACTTGTCATTTGTTTGTGTGTTTTAAATATTTACACTTCAAGGCAAGCAACGTTATTTCATTGTTTGACACTCCGATATGTATGTATATGTATTGTTTATGGATATATGTGCATGTGTGTGTGTGTGTGTGTGTGTGTGTGTGTGTGTGTGTGTGTGTGTGTGTGTGTGTGTGTGTGTGTATATATATGTGTGTGTGTGTGTGTGTGTGTGTGTGTGTGTGTGTGTGTGTGTGTGTGTGTGTGTGTGTGTGTGTGTGTGTGTGTGTGTGTGTGTGTGTGTGTGTGTGTGTGTGTGTAGGGGGGTCTTGGCAGTTTAGAGTTAAAGTACAGCTTAGGTGAGGGGATAGCTTTAGTGTTGTGGATGTTTGTTAGTGCATGTCTGTGTGTGCGAGTGTGTGTGTGTGTGTGTGTGTGTGTGTGTGTGTGTGTGTGTGTATGTTTGCGCCAGTCTTGTGTACTGGTAGTGTTTTTTCTAAGGTCAGGTGCAGTGTTAGGCTTGGGCTAGTAGCACAGTTAAGATTAGGTTTAACACACATTATTTAGGTGCATGAGACGTGGCATAAATACGTTATGAACTGTCTGTATTTTTATATGTCTGCTTTGGATTTTATTTTACATTGGTTTATCGGGGTAGTACACTGTTCACAAATAACCATTTGCAGGTACTGCCTGGTAAAATGATTCACAATGAAAAATAAAAAAGTGAACAGAGAGAGGGATTAAAGTGTGCTTATCAACAACAGAGCAGAGAAATTGCAATATATACATAAATGTATATATATATTTATATATATATATATATATATATATATATATATATATATATATATATATATATATATATATATATATATATATATATATGAATATACAGTAGCAACATTTATGAAAGAAAAGTACATTTTGCAATTTTACACAATTATACTGCAGGTTTACATGATGGAGAAAGGCTGTTGGGTACTGACAGTTAGGTCAGGGGGTCGGTGGGGGACGTAGAGTTAACAGGTGTTAAAGACTGAGGCGGGATTACTCAGAGTCATGGCAGGTGGTCACCGGGGCATATAGACTTAACAGGTGTTAATGATTGAGACAGGGGTTCTGAGAGTCAGGGCAAGGGGTCAGTGGGGGGTGTAGAGATAACAGGCATTAATGATTAAGACAGGGGTACTGAGAGTCAGGGCAGGGGATCAGCGGGGCATGTAGACTTAACAGGTGTCAGGGCAGGGGGTTGGTGGGGGATGTAGTGATAACAGGCATTAATGATTGAAACAGGGGTACTGAGAGTCAGGGCAGGGGATTGGTGGGGGATGTAGAGATAACAGGTGTTAATGACTGAGACAGGGGTACTGAGAGTCAGGGCAGGGGGTCGATGGGGGATGTAGCGATAACAGGTGTTAATAATTGAGGCATGGGTACTGAGAGTCAGGGCAGGGGGTCAGTGGGGGATGTAGTGATAACAGGTGTTAATGAATGAGGCACAGTAAGGCTGGAGGTTGAGAGGCTCTTAGCTGATGTGGCCTGATGTGTGGCAAGTTCAGTTCAATTTAGTGTGGTGAAAATCAGCAATGAAGCTGGTAAAGGGGTATTTTCGCTCTTTTAAGTGGGGGAAGGGATTCCCATGGTTCAGGAATATGGATTGAGATAGAGTGGTTGGTGCAGTATAGCTTGGTTTGGTTTTTAGAGGCTAGAGTATGTATTTTTAAATATATTCATATATATCTGTATACATGCAGTAGGTGGATTGGACACTCTAAACTGGCTGTATGTGAAAGTGTGTGTGTGCAAATCAGTGATATGAATGAGCTACTGAGGCAGGGCTAGCTACCCGGCAGTGTAAAGCTTGGCTCAAGATGATTGTCACTGCTGTAGTGACACCCTGACCCCATGTGCAAAATGGGAAAAGGGGTTGAGGATGGCTGGATGGATGGATGGATGGACAGGTGGATATCTATATCTATCTGTCTATATGTAGACAGAAACACAGATAGAGCAATGTATGTGTATTTATCTTCTGCTCAACAAGATGTCTCTTAAGAAAGAATGAGGCTTTACAACATCATCTGCAGTTCACAGGAATTATATAAATCATGAGAGCTAGAAGGCTATTAAACCAGAGGCCATTTGTGCATTGCCACTCTCCACCCTTAATGTCTACAATCCTTTTGAGGAAAGACAAGGCCTGTAAGTCCTGGAGTGTAGTTAAGGATACCCATCCAGTTATCTAAACTATGTTAAAGGAGGGCATGAAGTCACACTGCTTGACATGCAAGTGTAATCTATGTCAGAACAAGGGGAGGTGCTGGGTAATGAACCTGTGTCTAAATTTCATTTTGTTAATTTCCTGATATAAACTTAGATCTCTTGTTCCAGTGTTAGGTACACTATTCCTTACATTCTTATATCAAGAAAGGGAAGGTTGTTGATAATAGGGTCCCTAAAGCCATGGAAAGCAAAGCAGAGGTCTCTTGTTGACACCCTACACAACTCAGAGCATAAGGATTATGATTCCACCTTTCCTGCTAACTAACCTTATTGAGGCTCAAGAACATGACTTCTGGTGATGGTCAGTGAAAAGTTTGCATGTTCATATTCTCCTGTGTGGTTTTTCTCCAGGAAATCCTATTTAGTGAATTGTGTAGACAGTGCATCTGCCCTTACGACATGACTTGTGGCTGAAAAGGATGTATCACCCATTCTACTTAACTAGCTATCAAATAATAAAATATGAATATAAATATAAATATAAATATATTACACACATACATGCACACACACGCACACACACCTACACACACACACACACACACACACACACACACACACACACACACACACACACACACACACACACACACACACACACACACACACACACATGTGCACCCACTCGCACGCATGCACGCACACATGCAAGCACATGCACACCCCCCCACACACACACACGCACACACACACAAACACATGCACACACATACACACACACACACACAAGCACTCACATGGACACACACGTATACACATGCACACACATGACACACACATGCATGCACACACATGGACAGACACACTCACACTCTGAAACACATACACACACACACACACACACACACACACACACACATATGCGCGCGCACACACATACACACACACATAAGAACTCACACGGACACATGTGAACACATGCATACACGCATGCACACACACAAACACACTGAAATGCACACATGCACACAGGCACACACACACACACACACACACACACACACACACACACACACACACACACATACACACACAAGCATACACATGCACACACGCACGCAGACACACACACACACACACACACACACACACACACACACACTGAAACACACACACACATACATACTTGTACACACATGCGTGCACGAGCATGCACACACACTCACACACACACACACACACACACACACACACACACACTGACACACACACACACACATACATATCTACACATGGTGTACGAGCATGCACACACACACACACACACACACACACACACACACACACACACACACACACACACACACACACACACACACACACACACACACACACACACACACTCACACACACACACACACACACACACACACACACACACACACACACACACACACACACACACACACACACACACACACACACACACACACAGACATGCACACATTCACTCCCTATATTGGCTACTGCTGCATTACAGCTAAATCTTTGACTTCCCAGCTACTGCCTTTTGTGGACACATACCTTCACAGATGTTCTATATAAAATATTTAATTCTGCAAAATGGGATATTTAAACATTTGGCAACAATGTTTTATATACAGTATATTCAATCTGTACAGCTTCCAGAAACTTTTCTTCTGATGTCTCCTACTTGAAAGAACAGAAGAACAGTACTAGTTGGACTAAAGTCAGTTATTAAAATGCAGTTAATCTAATTATAAAATGCCAATTTTAATACTGTGCTCCATCTGATCATACTATAATATGTTTTTCTTTGTCTCCCTTACAATAACTTGATATATATATATATATATATATATATATATATATATATATATATATATATATATATATATATTTATAATATAGATCTGGCTTGATCTAAACAGTTTGAAAATGCGTTGTAGTAATCTAAAAGAAAGAAACAATTTGTAATTAACCACAACTTCTTTCTTGGAGTCATTAAAAAATTATTTTGCATTAATACAGGATTTTTTCTTCTTGAATTTCCTGGCTTGGACTGACCAGCTTAAAGTGTTTGGTTTTCCTAACTAATGATTTTCCTTTAATGTGTGTGTTCATATTTTGGTCTTAAGCCCCCAACATTTCTGCAACCCATTCTCAAGTATTCTAATTCTCCAAACACGTATCACCTCCAGATGCCATTCAATGAAATGTAGTTTTGCTGCTACTTTCGGTTTTTGCCTAATCAGTTATAATTTTGTTTTGACTCTGCACACCCTTTTGCAGGCATTACTTGGACAGGTACTCCTAATTCAGACCACTTTCAATCTAAGCAAATCATTAAACAGCTAGTTATCAGCTGTTATTTCCTGAAGCATGCCATTATAACTTTTATTAAAGACTGTAAAACACACAAAGGCAGTCTAAAGAATTATAAATTCTTCTTTTTGGTGGTGGTGCTGCGGTAGTGTTGTCGCCTCACAGTAAGACATTGTCCGGTTCGATTCTCAGCTAGACTGTCTTCTGCGTGGAGACATGTGTGAATGGGCGTACCTTCATTGAAGGTTGTGCATCAG
>NC_056746.1:30793216-30798216 GCF_019279795.1 Protopterus annectens | reverse complement strand
TCTGCTGTAATGCAATTTTGCATGGAATCCAGCCCTCAGGTTGAAAAAGCAGTCTGTAACAGTGTTCATTCTTCTGAGTGTTTGCTGTTACTGTCTTTATATATAATATATATATATATATATATATATATATATATATATATGTATATATCGATTTCGTGTAGTTGAACATCCATAATATCAAACATCTTTAATACCAGCAGAAGCGATAAAATAATCATCTGCTCCCTAGTACTGGCATTAATTTGTGGGATAAATACCACTCCACGAGGACACGAAGTTCCACCAAAAGGTTTATTAACACAGTAAGGCACGACACAACTCCAACACTGACCTAGGTTTCGTCCTGTGGACTTCTTCAGAGTGTTGGAGCCAACACAATATATACAGGCTTCAATTAATCAATCACATAATTAATTAATTGGTTACACTTGGCTGTAAAACTAAGTAATAGACAAAAGAAACTGAAAACACATAACATCAAATACTACACATCAATCTACCTATACTAAAATTAACCCCTATTGTTAAAAACCACAATTCATACAGAATGTACAATATATTGCATAAAATATTTGCATGAATGTAACATGATTAAAATCAAAATATAATATATTATGTAGTGCTCTATAAAAAATCTGCATATATCATTTTGTGAATAGAAACCATCTTGACCACTATGTACAATTAAATACACAACATACTGGCCATACTTAAATAACACAACTAAACTACACATAATTAACCCATAATATTTTGCAGCCTCAAATAAGGTTTAATAGATATAAATTCATTGAGGCCTGGATAAAAATGTGCATTTAATATTAGTTGCCATTTAAGCTCACAAACGTCAAGATGGTACCCAGTTAGCCTACCTTGTTGATCTTGAACTAATTGTTCTATTATACAAAAAGAAAATTTATGATCTTTATGTGTTATAATGTGTCTAGCTAAGGCATTCGTGGGCTTTTGATGTTGTATGTCAAGGACATGTTCTTTTATTCTGTCCCTGAATTTTCTGCATGTCTTGCCCACGTAAAATGCCATACATAATTCACATTTAGCTAGATAGACCACGTTTGTGGAATGACAATTATATCTACCCCTAATCGAAATATTGGTATTATTAACTGTTATTTTACCCCCTGTTTTCATTACAAAGTTACAAGTAGAGCATCTCCACAATTATTGTTACCTCTTAATTTATTAATATTATTGTCCAATTGGCTTGCAGATCTTTCGAAAACTTGTTTTAAGGCTCTATCCTTACGAAATATAAATTTTGGCTTTCTTAGTGTAAAACCTTGGAATTCCTTAAGCTTAGTAAATGATCTCCAATTCTTTTCTATAATTTTAATAATACCATCTGTATCTGCATTATATGTGACTACAAATAGGGTGTATTCTTCCCGTAGATCATACCTTGTTGGATTAGAATTCTTAAATACTGAATACGAACTATTAAGAATTGGTTGAATACATCCATTCATTCTTTTAGTTTGTATTTCCTTTTTTATCTCTTCACAAAAGGATATAGGATAACCCCTATTCGTAAATAATTTAATCATAAAATCAATTTCTTTTAAGAATTCGGCCTCTTCGCTAACCATACGTGCTGCCCTTATTAATTGACCTTTTACTATTGATTTTTTCTGATGTTCCGGGTGCCAACTGTCGTAATGCAGATAAGAATTTGAAAATGTTGATTTTCTAAATATTTTGGATGAAATGTATTTTTTGTCTTTGTTGTAAGCTAAATTCACATCCAAATAACTAATCTCATCCTCACCAATTTCATAAGTAAAATTCAAGAACCATACTGTTTGGTTAATATAGGATATAAATCTCTCTATATCTGTCTTGTCACCTTGCCATATAATAAAAATATTGTCCAAAAAACGAGTGTATACTTTAATAGATGACCTAAATTCACTATTGAAGACAAACTTGTTCTCCCAATACGCCATGATGTAGTTGGCATAAATGGGGGCACACGCTGCCCCCATTGCCACTCCAGTTTTTTGACGAAATTTATATCCTTCAAAAAATATAAAATTGTTATTTAGCACCATTTCCATTAGCCTCACATACACATTTATTTGATCTTGGTCATAAGCCCCTGTGACCACCAACTGTTCTTCCAGCCATTCAAGACCTATTTCATGTGGAATGACACTAAACAGGTTGACCACATCAATTGTCAAAAACATAATATTATCCAGAATTTTGTAATTTCTAATTTTATCCAAAAAGTGCCAAGAGTCCTTAGATATATAAGGAAAACTATTTAAACCATTTTTCAATTTTAAATCTAAATATTGACTAATAAAAGACACTTTGCTCCTCTTGCCATCAACAATTGGTCTAAAACGGACATTGTCAAGGCCCTTGTGGATCTTTGGAATACCAAAGATCCCACTGACCACAGGATGTTTGTTTGTCATGAAGAAATATTCTTCCTCATTTATTTGTCCCTGAAATAACATGTCATCAAGGGCCAAATCAATTTTTTGATATGCTAAATGGATCTCGTTAATGCTTACTTCCACATAATTATCTTTAGACAACATAATTAACATTCCATTATCATAATCAATCTTGTCTGTTATTACAGCTCCATTTCCCTTATCGGGCTTCATCACACGTATATTTTTGTTACTACATATATATTCAATACTTTCAATATTTTCTTTCCCTAAGTTGTTATAATGTGTGACATTACTGGTTTTATAAAGTTGCCTAATCTCCTGTTCGCACAGATTTTCAAAAATGTGTACCAAATTATTGTACGGTGGATTAAAATAACTAGGTTTTTGTAATTTTATAGGTCTATCACTGTAATCCTCACCCTTCTCGAACCCAAAATATGCTAACAAGTTTAATTTACGCGTAAATAATTTCAGATCCTTAAGTGTTTCCGCCACATTCCCTCTTCTACAAGGTACAAAGTTGAAACCTTTGGACAGTGTATCCGCATGCTGTATATTAAACTCAGAACTTGAATAATTAAATAACTTAAAATCTTTAGAAGTATTGAGTATAATTGTAGGGTTTGACAAGGGGGTAGTAGTAAGTTCATCCAACCGTTCACTCTGACAGGAGCAAGCACTTCCTTCATGCTCGTAAATATTAATTAGGCCATTATTATCATCATTCCTTCCTACAATAAATTCGCGTCCATTCATTACATCAGAATTTACTTCATCGTCTATGTGTTGCTCAATATTATCAAATACTATTGTATGCACTACTTGTTGCTCATTATTTTCATTATAGTTGTTGTTTAATTCTAATTGTATCTCATTTAAATCTTCTATATCTTTGTATATACTCATTTGCATTAAAATTCTATCATTAGTATCAAAATATCTTTCATCTGCCAAGTCCTTTTCTGTTAAATTGTACTCTACATGTGTAGTATTATGAATGATGTTATCACCCTCATCACTGATAAATGCATTTTTCATACTCAAATCATTAACACCATTAATATTCAAGCCTTCTATCATATATTGTACTATAGGCGTATTCAAATCATTATTGTAACAAATGCTTGCTGTTGGTTGTTCGTAAATATTATTATACATCATACATTCAGCCTCAGCATGCACATAATTAGGTGCGTCCGTAACTTGATGCAAACTCGTCTGCATTAAAATGTTGTCATTAATGCTAGAAAACATTTGGTCAACCATTCCCCCATCATGAGAGCTAATTATTTCACCATAAATGCTGAAAGAATTGTCATTGGTATCACAATTGTCCACTTTGTTAGGCATACGGTCACAGATATCGCTCATAACGTTAACTGCTACATTTGGATTAATACTGCGTTTATCTCCCGTGGAAGAACACAAAACAGTCTCGTCATGGATAACGCATTTCTTTGAATAGTCATCGCAAAAAAATTCCGTACACAAATTTGCGTCCACATTGTCATCGTCCATCGCATCCTTAAACACACTTATTTCAATATCAAACACTTTATCAGAGCCATTTATTAAATTCTTTCAAATGGGAGTAATAGAGCAGCTTGACAATGTACGCTCCTTATACTTTTTTGCCCCACTACTCAAACACACAACACAGTCTTTTTCACGACTAGAATTATCGTGTATCCAAAATATTTTTTTGTTTACCTTCTTGTAGTCCTCTGCCAGTCGCCCTGTTGATTTCTCCACTGATAGTCCATCCTTGACTTTAGACCCATTTGATATTTGTCGCTTCCATAAGCAGGCCCCTGCTGTCTTATTCTTTCCGACCTCCTTGGAACATCCCCTAAAGGGTCTGCACCACGCACGGCGGCACTATAAGAACCTGTTGCTGTTTCCGTAGCCGCCCCATCCTGTAATTCTTCCTCTTGATTGGTTGATTCATCTGTTGTAGAAATGCGATGGTTACTATTGGTCTCCAGTGGATACACCTTGCCATTCCTGTATGCCAAAATGTCCCGCTGCAATTTGTCGAATTTTTTATGATATAAAATATCACAGTTCTTTTCTATATCCTTCACTATATTAACATAATTAGTGAAGTACTGATCGAACAATAAATCATGCGTTATTTGGTCGTGAATGCCATCCAACTCACTCAATAAACTTTCTATCCGGTGATTGTTATGTTTGACCATAACTTCCATGATCTGTATGCCTGTGGCATCAAAAATAACATGCAGTTCTTTAATCATTTCAGCATTGTCATTACAGCCATTCGGGTACCGCCAGACCCGAAGGCCTTTAGGTACAAGCCGCAGTTCAATGTTTCGCTCTAGATATCCGTTTTCCAATTGTATACGTTTTAACTTAAATAATTTAATTTCAAATTCTTTGATTAACTCTGTCAGTGATTTGTGATGTATATGCGACCCTGCTTGTGGCATATTCTTCTCTGTACCAAAATTGTAATTACTTGTCTTCCATCGGTTACGATTGTTAACCACAATGGAATTTACAGAATTGGATAACCCAACTGGCGTTCTAAGGTTAAAATTACTACTTTCA
>NC_056746.1:30758216-30788216 GCF_019279795.1 Protopterus annectens | reverse complement strand
ATCTATATATATATATATATATATATATATATATATATATATATATATATATATATATATATGAGTCTGTAGTCACCGAATACATAAACACCAACACATTCCGCAAACCACGAACACACCGAACGCCCTTAACCACGAAATTCATAAACTCGAACCATCATAATTGTCCTACCCCACCACCCGCTACATACTGCCTACCCAAACAAACTAAATAAACCACATACATACACTAACCAAAACCTTGCTTCTAACCCTAAACTAAACCCTACTTTTAACCTTACACTAAATCTTGCATATACCATCATTTATGCACTTACCTTAACCCGCACCCTAACCATAAGGTCCGTAAGTATCGCACACTTATCGTAAGAAGCTATACCCAAACAAAATAAATAATCCACACACATACACTTAACAAAACCCTACTTCTAACCCTACACTAAATCTCACATACATTACCATCTATGTACTTACCTTAACCCGCACCCTAACCCTAAGGTCCGTAACTATCACACACTTACCTTACGGAGCTATACCGCAGAAGGGTCAACCATGACAATTCGACATTTCGGATTTCGCGCTTCAGGACGATTGATGTTTTCATGATTCAATGAAGATATATGTGTGTGTGTGTGTGTGTGTGTGTGTGTGTGTGTGTGTGTGTGTGTGTGTATATACATATATATATATATATATATATATATATGGTTTACTATTAGATTTTCAAAGCAAACTCCATCGACTGTACTGTTGTCGAACACTGAAGTTCGAAAACGGTAATATCGAACACCAAAAGCCAACCTAGGAACGGTTTTAGCATGGATCGAGATAGGTGTTCAGTGTTATTGCTGAACTACAAACCTCTCCCCTATCTTGACCCATGTTAAAACTCATTCCTAGGTTGGCTTTTGGTGTTCAATATTACCGTTTTTGAACTTCCCTGTTCGGCAACAGTACAGTCGATGGAGTTCGCTTCGAAATTCTAATAGTAAACCACAGATATATATCTATATATATATATATATATATATATATATATATATATATATATATATATATATATATGTATATATATATATATATATATATATATATATATATATATATATATATATGTATGTATATATATATATATATATATATATATATATATATATATATATATATACATGCATGCATCTATATCAATATACACACACACACACACACACACACACACACATATATATATATATATATATATAGATATAGATATAGATATATATATATATATATATGTGTGTGTGTGTGTGTGTACATATTTATTTATTTTATTGAATTTGTTTACCGGGAAAATCCACTGGGCCTAAAAGAGCCCATTTTCAGTGGAGGCCCGGGGAGAAAAGCTCCAACGAGAGAAAAAAAATATAAACATTAATTAGTACAGAAGTAGAAACAGTGTTACAGATAGTAAATATAGTAACATATACAGAATATATACATAAAAGCAGGAATCTAGTTTGTTTGATTACAGTAATATATACAGAAAATATACATTCAATGAATTCAGTCAGAGAGGTATAAACAGAGATATATTAATCAGTATTATTGTACCAGTATCAACAAGTGAAGATAAAAATAAATATGGCGAAAGAATTATCAGTGACTAGTAGCAAAAGACACAGGAATTTAGTAATCATATAAGGAGAGTGAAGAGGTTAGGTTATAGGTTATAGGTTAGGTTATAGAGCAGGTACAGGAAGAGTTGAGATGATTTTTCAGTATTTGTTTGAAGGTGATGGTGCTGCCTGCATTTCTTATAGAATGTGGAAGTGAGTTCCATAGTTTGGCGACGGTGAAGGAATAGAGGAGTTGACTAGCAGGTAAGAGGGGGGGCTTATCTACTTTTAGAAGTAGATGATTTTCAGATCTTAGATGCCTGCTGGGATGGTATTTGTCAAGTAGAGTTGAGAGAGCAGGACAGTTTGTGGGTCTGTAGATTATTTTGTACACAGTAGTTAGTTGAGTGAATGAGAGCTGGTGGGAGAGTTCCAGCCACTCTAATTGTTTCAGTGACTTACAGTGGTGGGATGAGAATTTGACTTTGGTGGCAAATTTTGCTATTCTGTTGTAACACATAGCAAGTTTGGATTTTGTAGAATTTTGGATATTAGTGAGGGGAGGGGCACCATAAAGGAGAGCGGGTAATAAAAAGGTAGTTGCAAGGGTTTGTCTAGTAGAGATGCTTAAGAAAGTGTTGGTGCCTGCAGAGCATGCCAAGCATTTGGTGTGCTTTTTGATGTTATTGTTTATGTGTAGGTCAAAGTTAAGGTTTTCATCTATAATAATGCCTAGTAATTTAGTGTGTGGGACAACTTCTATAGTGGTATTGTCTTGGGCTTGTATAGTGAAGAGAATGTTTATCTAATGGAGTGGTTTTCCTAGGAGTAAAAATTACTAGTTTAGTTTATTTTGGATTTAGGGCAAGATGATTGTTAAGCATCCAAGATTCTGCAGAGGTGAGGGCATTCTGGGTAATTTGCTGGAGTTCAGAGCTGGAATTTGCAGTGCATATTATTGTAGAGTCATCAGCATACTGGATTACTGAGCATTGTGGGAGAGTGGTGTGAAAGTTGTTAATAAAGATGCTAAATAAGAGACGACCAAGTATGGAGCCTTGTGGTACCCCTGTGGAAGTATTGAGGAAGGGAGAGTAAGATTGTTGCCATTTGGTGGATTGCTGTCTATTGGAGAGATAGCTGTTGAACCACTGTAGGGTAGGGGGAGAAATGTGAAAGGTGGATGGTTGAGAGAGCAGGATAGTGTGGGAAATGGTATCAAAAGCTTTGGAGAGGTCAAGGCAAAGTGAAGCAATTATTTTACCAGAATCCCATGCATGGTTAACTGTATCAAGGAAGGATAGGAGGGCAGTACTGGTGCTGTGTCCTGGTCTGAAACCATGCCGAGACTGTATCAAGGAAGGATAGGAGGGCGGTACTGGTGCTGTGTCCTGGTCTGAAACCATGCTGAGACTGTATCAAGAAAGGATAGGAGGGGGGTAGTGGTGCTGTGTCCTGGTCTGAAACCATGCTGAGACTGTATCAAGGAAGGATAGGAGGGCGGTACTGGTGCTGTGTCCTGGTCTGAAACCATGCTGAGACTGTATCAAGGAAGGATAGGAGGGTGGTAGTGGTGCTGTGTCCTGGTCTGAAACCATGCTGAGACTGTATCAAGGAAGGATAGGAGGGTGGTAGTGGTGTTGGGTCCTGGCCTGATACCATGCTGAGACTGTATCAAGGAAGGATAGGAGGGTGGTAGTGGTGCTGTGTCCTGGTCTGACACCATGCTGAGACTGTATCAAGGAAGGATAGGAGGGCGGTAGTGGTTCTGTGTCCTGGCCTGATACCATGCTGAGACTGTATCAAGGAAGGATAGGAGGGGGTAGTGGTGCTGTGTCCTGGTCTGACACCATGCTGAGACTGTATCAAGGAAGGATAGGAGAGTGGTAGTGGTGCTGTGCCCTGGTCTGAAACCATGCTGAGACTGTATCAAGGAAGGATAGGAGAGTGGTAGTGGTGCTGTGCCCTGGTCTGAAACCATGCTGAGACTGTATCAAGGAAGGATAGGAGGGTGGTAGTGGTGCTGCGTCCTGCTCTGACACCATGCAGAGACCGTATCAAGGAAGGACAGGGGGGCGGTAGTGGTGCTGTGTCCTGCTCTGACACCATGCAGAGACCGTATCAAGGAAGGACAGGAGGGCGGTAGTGGTGCTGTGTCCTGGTCTGAAACCATGCTGAGACTGTATCAAGGAAGGATAGGAGGGTGGTAGTGGTGCTGTGTCCTGGTCTGAAACCATGCTGAGACTGTATCAAGGAAGGATAGAAGGGTGATAGTGGTGCTGTATCTTGGTCTGACACCATGCTGAGCCTGTATCAAGGAAGGATAGGAGGGTGGTAGTGGTGCTGTGTCCTGGTCTGACACCATGCTGAGACTGTATCAAGGAAGTATAGGAGGGCGGTAGTGGTGCTGTGTCCTGGTCTGACACCATGCTGAGACTATATCAAGGAAGGATAGGAGGGTGGTAGTGGTTCTGTGTCCTGGCCTGATACCATGCTGAGACTGTATCATGGAAGGATAGGAGGGGGTAGTTGTGCTGTGTCCTGGTCTGACACCATGCTGAGACTGTGTCAAGGCAGGATAGGAGGGGGTACTGGTGGTGTGTCCTGGTCTGAAACCATGCTGAGACTGTATCATGGAAGGATAGGAGGGCGGTAGTGGTGCTGTGTCTTGGTCTGACACCATGCTGAGACTGTATCAAGGAAGATCAGGAGGGGGTAGTGGTGCTGTGTCCTGGTCTGATGCCATGCTGAGACTGTATAAAGGAAGGATAGGATGGTGGTAGTGGTGCTGTGCCTTGGTCTGAAACCATGCTGAGACTGTATCAAGGAAAAATAGGAGGGTGGTAGTGGTGCTGTGTCCTGGTCTGATGCCATGCTGAGACTGTATAAAGGAAGGATAGGATGGTGGTAGTGGTGCTGTGCCTTGGTCTGAAACCATGCTGAGACTGTATCAAGGAAAAATAGGAGGGTGGTAGTGGTGCTGTGTCCTGGTCTGAAACCATGCTGAGACTGTATAAAGGAAGGATAGGAGGGTGGTAGTGGTGCTGTGTCCTGGTCTGACACCATGCTGAGACTGTATCAAGAAAGGATAGGAGGGGGTACTGGTGCTGTGTGTTGGTCTGACACCATGCTGAGACTGTATCAAGGAAGGATAGGAGGGTGGTAGTGGTGCTGTGTCCTGGTCTGAAACCATGCTGAAACTGTAGAAGGATAGGAGGGTGGTAGTGGTGCTGTGTCCTGGTCTGACACCATGCTGAGACTGTATCAAGGAAGGATAGCAGGGGATACTGGTGCTGTGTGTTGGTCTGACACCATGCTGATACTGTATCAAGGAAGGATAGGAGGGTGGTAGTTGTGCTGTGTCCTGGTGTGACATCATGCTGAGACTGTATCAAGGAAGGATAGGAGGGTGGTAGTTGTGCTGTGTCCTGGTCTGACACCATGCTGAGACTGTATCAAGGAAGGATAGGAGGGTGGTAGTGGTGCTGTGCCCTGGTCTGAAACCATGCTGAGACTGTATCAAGGAAGGATAGAAGGGTGATAGTGGTGCTGTATCTTGGTCTGACACCATGCTGAGACTGTATCAAAGAAGGATAGAAGGGTGGTAGTGGTGCTGTGTCCTGGTCTGAAACCATGCTGAGACTGTATCAAGGAAGGATAGGAGGGTGGTAGTGGTGCTGTGTCCTGGTGTGACATCATGCTGAGACTGTATCAAGGAAGGATAGGAGGGCGGTAGTGGTGCTGTGTCCTGGTCTGACACCATGCTGAGACTGTATCAAGGAAGGATAGGAGGGCGGTACTGGTGCTGTGTCCTGGTCTGAAACCATGCTGAGACTGTATCAAGGAAGGATAGGAGGGGGTAGTGGTGCTGTGTCCTGGTCTGATACCATGCTGAGCCTGTATCAAGGAAGGATAGGAGGGCAGTAGTGGTGCTGTGCCCTGGCCTGACACCATGCTGAGCCTGTATCAAGGAAGGATAGGAGGGGGTAGTGGTGCTGTGTCTTGGTCTGATACCATGCTGAGACTGTATCAAGGAAGGATAGGAGGGTGGTAGTGGTGCTGTGTCCTGGTCTGACACCATGCTGAGACTGTATCATGGAAGGATAGGAGGGCGGTAGTGGTGCTGTGTCCTGGTCTGACATCATGCTGAGACTGTATCAAGGAAGGATAGGAGGCCGGTAGTGGTGCTGTGTCCTGGTCTGAAACCATGCTGAGACTGTATCAAAGAAGGATAGAAGGGTGGTAGTGGTGCTGTGTCCTGGTCTGAAACCATGCTGAGCCTGTATCAAGGAAGGATAGGAGGGCGGTACTGGTGCTGGGTCCTGGTCTGAAACCATGCTGTGACAGTAGCAAGGAAGGATAGGAGGGGGTAGTGGTGCTGTGTCCTGGTCTGACACCATGCTGAGACTGTATCAAAGAAGGATAGAAGGGTGGTAGTGGTGCTGTGTCCTGGTCTGACACCATGCTGAGACTGTATCAAGGAAGGATAGGAGGGGGTAGTGGTGCTGTGTCCTGGTCTGACACCATGCTGAGACTGTATCAAGGAAGGATAGGAGGGTGGTAGTGGTGCTGTGTCCTGGTGTGACACCATGCTGAGACTGTATCAAGGAAGGCTAGGAGGGGGTAGTGGTGCTGTGTCCTGGTCTGACACCATGCTGAGACTGTATCAAGGAAGGATAGGAGTGTGGTAGTGGTGCTGTGTCCTGCTCTGACACCATGCAGAGACCGTATCAAGGAAGGACAGGAGGGCGGTAGTGGTGCTGTGTCCTGCTCTGACACCATGCAGAGACCGTATCAAGGAAGGACAGGAGGGCGGTAGTGGTGCTGTGTCCTGGTCTGACACCATGCTGAGACTGTATCAAGGAAGGATAGGAGGGTGGTAGTGGTGCTGTGTCCTGGTCTGAAACCATGCTGAGACTGTATCAAGGAAGGATAGGAGGGCGGTAGTGGTGCTGTGTCCTTGTCTGAAACCATGCTTAGTCTGTATCAAGGAAGGATAGGAGGGCGGTAGTGGTGCTGTGTCCTGGTCTGATACCATGCTGAGACTGTATCAAGGAAGGATAGGAGGATGGTAGTGGTTCTGTGTCCTGGCCTGATACCATGCTGAGACTGTGTCATGGAAGGATAGGAGGGCGGTAGTGGTGCTGTGTCTTGGTCTGACACCATGCTGAGTAGGTGATAGCATTTGATTTTCATGCAGGTGGTTGGGGAGTTGGGCATGGATGCATTTTATAAAGAGGGGTGAGAGAATAACTATGGGTCGAAAGTTTGTGGTGTCTGTGTTGGTGCCACCTTTGTTTAATGGGAGAATGAATGCTTTTTTCCAGATGTCTGCGACAAGGGATTCTTTAATTGATCTGTTAATGAGTATGCTGATGGCATATGCTAGAGAGTTTGCTGCTAGCTGCAGGAAGTGTGGGGGTAGATTGTTAGGGGCCAGAGTATAGGGTTTTAGCTTAAGTAAAAGTGTTCTTATTGTGCTGGTGGGTATGGGGAGAATTTTAGGTTAGGGTTAAGGGTAGACTTGTTTTCTGGGATGATTTGGTCATCAGCTGTCTTGGTAGTGGTGCTGTTAACTGTTGGAAAGATGGCAGTTAGGTTAGCGATGGTGTCAATGAAGTAGGAATTGGAGGATGGCATGTTCAATGGGGGGGTTTTGTGTGTCAGGGGATGGATTGCTTTGAGACCCTGGGTGTAATAGTTGGCTGATGGAGGACCAGAATTTTTGGGGATTATTTTTATGTTGGCTTTGTAGGTGGAAGTAGTGGGCTTTTTTATCAGTGGTTATTAGACATTTTGCCTGGTTACAGAGTTGCTTGTAATGTAGTAGAGTTGAGGGGGTCTTTGTTTTTCTGCCATGATTTCCAGATTTTATCCCTTGTGGACATAACGTCTTTGGTGGATTTTGAGAGCCAGCATGCATGGTTAGGTTTTATTCGTTTTTGGTGGGTGGGTGCTTGCCTGTTTAAGATGTATAGAAATGTTGAGTTAAAGAATTCAACAGCCTCATTAAGTGGTAGGGATTTGAAGGGTTTCCAGTTTACTTTAGCAAAGGTTTCATTAAATATGGATGATTGGAACTTAGTCAAATTTCTGGTAGATTTGTATTGGTGCTGGCCTGTGGTTGGAGTAGTTTTGCGTATGATATATGCTGGGTGGTGGTCACTAATGGTATTAGGTAGTATGCCTGCACTGATGAGATTGAAAGGGTGGGACACTAATATCCAGTCTGTTGCGGAGCCCCAGTTGTAATGGGTCTGCTTCACTTCACCCAAAGCTCATTTGACAGAATTTCATTTGACCGAGACCAAATCGCCTAATTTTCAAATTACCAAAAACTCATTTGACTAAATCTCATTTCTCTGAATTGTAAGACATAGACATGATGTGGGTTTCCCTTCACGTGTGACTTACTTCTGATAAAAATAATTACTGTAACTTATTAACTTATAGTGCTGACTGTCAGAATACTGATAGTCATGTAGAAAGTAGTGCTGTAGTGTTTCTAAATTTATGTCTCTTTACATTTTTATGGGAAGTTTCTAAAATAATATGGCACATGATTTTTGCATTCTGAGCAGTAGTGGCAGCACGTAGGCTACTGTGAGGCAAGCAAAAGGTATATGTCCTTTTTCCCACTGTAGTGCGATCATGGAGTTAGTATATATATATACATACATACACACAACATACAAATAAATTACCGCTCAGGATCAAACCAGGCAATAGACAGTCCAAGCCCACAGTTAATCACAAATTGAGTCTATTCAGACCTTGCACTAGGCTGTAATTCCATAGAAACTTGTCCAGGATCGATACAGAGTATAAACGTATGTGAAGATGTCTGTTCAGACCAGGTAGATAACCTCCATAAATGAAAACAGTAATTCTAGGCTCAAAGAATGTATATTAAATGTCCCTTTATTAAAACAAATTCGGTAAGCGCTTTATAGTTATATTTCAATATCAGATGTTCAAGAACACATAGTTAGGGTATATAACACCTTAGATGATCTACTTAAGATAGGTATGGTCAGTGTTTATCTGTATGAGTTTTTATTTGTGGAAAACCCTATTATTCCAACTATTCAAGGTTTACCCAAAGTACACAAGGACCCATTAAACCCTCCGATGAGACCAATTGTAGCTGGTCGAGGATGGGTCACAGAACCACTCTCCATACTGATTGAGAAAACTTTAAGACCTATAGTAGACTCTAATTTATTTGCTCTCAAGGACTCTAAACAATTCCTATTGGATTTATATGAAGGGACAAGCTCTTTACCTGATGACCTTCCATTTATAATGGTCACTATGGACGTTAAATCCTTATTTGCTAATATTCCAAATGAGTTGGGTTTGGAAAGTATTCAGAATTATCTGACTAAACACTCTGATATATTAACTAATAGGATATAATTTATTTGCCTGCTATTAGAAATGGTGTTAGAAAACAACGTCTTTTTGTTCAATCAGGATTTATTTTTACAGAAGGATGGCATGGCTATAGGCACTTTGTGTGCCAATAGCTACGCCAACCTGGTGATGGCATTATGGGAAGAACAGAAATTATTTCAATTAGTTTTGTACCAGTGACATGCGTACTTCTATAGACGTTTTGTAGATGATTTATTTTTTCTTTGGATAGGCACTATGGAGGAGTTAGACAAATTTGAGGAGGATGTTAATTCGTTAACGTCTTTCCTGAAATTTACTATGACTAAATCTAGGGATAGTATTGATTTTTTAGATGTATCTATCCAACATTTGGAAAATGGTAAACTTAATACAGGTATAAAGAGAAAGTATTGTTATAAAAACACGCTACTACATAGGGATAGTATGCATCCCAGCCATATTTTTTCAAACATTATTAAAGGACAAGCGATTAGAGCATCCAAGTTGAATCCTACACAGAGTAATTATGAAGCAGAGCTAAGTGAATTAAATGAAAGATTGCTTGCAAGGAAATATCAAATGGTAGAAATAGAGAAAGGGTTCCTTCACACGAGAAGTATTAGAACAGGTAGAGCTTGTCCCATTTTTTCTGAAAGAGGGAATGAGATTTATAAGGTTGACCAAATAAACATCCCTGAAGTTACGAGCAGACAGCAAAAAGTAACTCTGTTCTATACCCAAGATGTCCAATCGATTAAAGAAATAATCCATAGGCATTGGGATATACTGACAGTAGACTCGGAAATTAAGAATTTAGTAGGTGAACACCCACAATATGTTTTTAAAAATAAGAAGAATTTGCATAGGCTATTGTGTTTCCCTAGTCAAATGCACTCACCTGGAACTGCCATTTATAATGGCACTCAACCATGTAATAGGTGTAATTTTTGTTCTTATATTTCTGACATTAATGTTTGTGCATCCTGTAACATCTCAGGTGTTTACCTTTAACATCAATGCTAATTGCGATACAGAACATGTGGTATATCTTGCTACTTGTATGTTATGTACCGCATTTTATGTCGGTAAAACTGATAGAAAATTAAAGGAGAGAGTGAGGGAGCACCTGTACCAAATTCGTATCAAGTCTAAGATCAATGCGCTCTCTAAGCATATCTTAGAAAATGATGCCAGGCACTGTTTTAAGTTTTTAGTGATACATATTAATGTACCTAATGTTAGGGGAGGCGATTTAAGGAACCATACTGAGCAAGCAGAAACCAGCTGGATCATTAGGCTGCAAGCATACGTTTCTCCGGGGCTTAATGACAGAATTCCGCTGAAGCCTGCACTTAAAAATAGAAGAATTAAGCATAAGTGAATTATTTATAAAAAAATTTATAAAATAAATGATGCAGAATATTTTAAAGGTTTTTATTTATCTACTGATTTATTCAGAGTGTATTTGCTTTTTATTGTTAATAGTTTTAGGTATTTTGTATATGTATCTCTTTATATGGCTAATTTATGATTAGATTGTTCAATTAGGGAATTTAGAATGAGCTATATAATAAGTGTTTTTAACATTTGTTTGTAATGGTTTGAAAAAGCCGCATGGCAAAAGCGCTTACAGAATTTGTTTTAATAAAGGGACATTTAATATTCATTCTTTGAGCCTGGAATTACTGCTTTCATTTATGGAGGTTATCTACCTGGTCTGAACAGACATCTTCACATACGTTTATACTCTGTATCGATCCTGGACAAGTTTCTATGGAATTACAGCCTAGTGCAAGGTCTGAATAGACTCAATTTGTGATTAACTGTGGGCTTGGACTGTCTATTGCCTGGTTTGATCCTGAGCGGTAATTTATTTGTATGTTGAACTTTCTTTATTTCCTGCTCAGGGTCATTTATTTGCTAGTGGTATTACGCATTATTCGGTGTGTATATATATATATATATATATATATATATATATATATATTCACTTTGAAACATCGAATGTTCAGAACATCGACGTTCTGATCATTGAGACCAGAACACTGATGTTCAGAACATCGAAGTTTCAGAATGAACCCCTGCACCCCCCATGTGGGAGGCTGTGCCCCCCACACCCCCCTACTTTAGTATTCCAACTCCGAGATCGCACTACAGTGGGGTAAGGGATATCTCCCATTTACCGCTATATGCGGTAGCGCTAAACGGGAGATTTCCCGTACTCTACCTGCAATGCCAACACTCACACACACATAACATGCAGGGCACCTTGCTGCCCTGCATACACACCCACAATTCTACATTTTCACTTACCTGACACTTCCACTTTAAACCTTCGATGTTTTGAACATCGATGTTCTGGTCTCGATGATCAGAACATCGATGTTCTGATCATTCGATGATTTAAAGTAAAACTATATATATATATATATATATATATATATATATATATATATATATAGTTTACCTTCATTTGTGCGTATTGCACAAGGGCGAACAGGAATTGTCCGAACGACAGTTTGCGAAGTTTGCAAATGCCAAACAGAAAAAGGATCGAATGTGCAATGAGCAAATGCACATTGATATTTACTGCACATTCGGCATTTTGGGGTGGATTGCCCTATAGTGGGGATCGGGAAATTGTCCCTTTTCCCACTGTAGTGCGATCTCGGAGTTAGAATATTAAAGTAGGGGGGTGTTGGGGGTGCAGCCCCCCACATGGGGGGTGCAGGGGGGCTTTAAAACCTTATTACATTTTGTTTTTGACATTAATGTTTGAAAGACAGCGAATCTGCTTTTCGATTTGCTGATTTTCGAACATCACGAACTTTTGCTGTTTTCACTTTCGTGGTTAAGAATCGCTCATATGAGCATTCGCACCATTGTGATTCAACTTTGTAAAGGTAAGCATATATATATATATATATATATATATATATATATATATATATATATATATATATACATATATATATATATATATATATATATATATATATATATATATATATATAAACTAAGAAATGAACTTCGTGACAATAAAAGCATTCAATAAAATAGTAAATAACACCAACAACTCTTGTAGAACTTTAGCGCTTTCGTCTTATTTATTATCAAGACTTCTTCAGAAAGACATGTTTCATGAGTATGAGCAACCATTTTCACTTCCTTTATATACATTAGTTCTAGCAGGCCATTTAAATTAGCAACAGTTCCTTTCCTTTTTTGAGGTGACATCCCTACCACTGCACCACACGTCATCCATAAATATATTATATATATATATATATATATATATATATATATATATATATATAAAATTAACCGCACTCAAAAATTGTGCGAAGAAGAAATTTGAACTAAGTTTGGGCAAATGAACTGTGTTTAGCAAGCATTCAATATAGAAATAGTGTTATAAGCAACAGTGTGTTGTGTTTTGTGTTGCAGTGTGTAGACTGACAGTTCAGTTCTTCTGTTGCAGGGAAGGTGACGTTGTTGTTTTTGTCGTGTGTACAGGGCACACACTTGGCCGCAGACAGACCAGGTCTTGTCGATCGCCCATACCTGTGGGGATGGGCTTTTATTCCTCTCCTCCGCACAGCACCAAAAAAAGAGAGAGTTTGTTTAAAACAGAAGTTTGGGGATGTCACCAACAACTCTTGTAGAACTTTAAGCTCCCAAGATGTCTTATTTATTATCAAGACTTCTTCAGAAAGACATGTTTCATGAGTATGAGCAACCATTTTCACTTCCTTTATATACATTAGTTCTAGCAGGCCATTTAAATTAACAACAGTTCCTTTCCAATAGTAAAGTGTGAACAAGCAGGGTGCTGTGTGCATTTTCATTAACATTACGATTGCAGTTACATAAGGCAAATTGGTCAGACAGTAATAGCCTTGTGGTGCCGTGTGCATACTAAAAGGATAGTGTGCAGGGATCGTGTGCAAAAAAGGGATTGTGTGCAAAAAGGGATCGTGTCCCTTTTTGCACACAATCCCTTTTTTGCACACGATCTCTTTTTGCACACAATCCCTTTTTTGCACACGATCCCTTTTTGCACACAATCCCTTTCAGTATGCACACGGCACCACAAGGCTATTACTGTCTGACCAATTTACCTTGTGTAACTGCAATTGTAATGTTAATGAAAATGCACACAGCACCCTGCTTGTTCACACTTTACTATTGGAAAGGAACTGTTGTTAATTTAAATGGCCTGCTAGAACTAATGTATATAAAGGAAGTGAAAATGGTTGCTCATACTCATGAAACATGTCTTTCTGAAGAAGTCTTGATAATAAATAAGGCAGCGCTAAAGTTCTACAAGAGTTGTTGGTGTTATTTACTATTTTATTGAATGCTTTTATTGTCACGAAGTTCATTTCTTAGTTAAAATTTCTTCTCTTCGTTCATTTTTTTGAGTGCGGTTAATTTTATATATATATATATATATATATATATATATATATATATATATATATATATATATATATATATATATAAAATATATTTATGGATGACGTGTGGTGCAGTGGTAGGGATGTCACCTCACAGCAAGAGGTTCTCTGGTTCAATTTTCAGCTGCGGTGCCTTCTGCGTGGAGTCTGCATGTCCTCCCTGCTTTTGTGTGGGTTTCCTCCAGGTGCTCCAGTTTCTTCCCACATTACAAAGACATGCATCTGGAGTATTTCTCCCTGGGCCTCCACTGAAAATTACCTTCGTTCCAAGTTGGACTTTCCTGATTAACAAAAGTTAAATAAATAAATACATACACACACGCCCCCCTGCTTTACACTTTGTGTTTTGTTCTTCGACATTCATGTTCGAAAAACAGTGAAACTGCTTTTCAATTTGCTGTTTTCGAACATTACGGACTGTCGACATTTTCAGTTTCGTGGTTTCGAGTCTCTCATATGAGCACTCGAACCACTGTGATTCGCATTTTTAAAGGTAAACCATATATGTATATGTGTCTCTATATCTGTACATGTGTGTGTGTGTGTGTGTGTGTGTGTGTGTGTGTGTGTGTGTGTATTGGCATATGTATAAATATAGTTAGCAATATATGTATAGATATATGCATGTGTATCTATATATGTGCCTGTACATCTGTACGTGTGTGTGTGTGTGTGTGTGTGTGTGTGTGTGTGTGTGTGTGTGTGTGTGTGTGTGTGTGTGTGTGTGTGTGTGTGTGTCTGTGTGTATAAATATAGTTAGCAATATATTTTTAGGTGTGTGTATATGTTGTGACATTGCCGCATGTGCAATATTGATAGCAGTACAAGAAGAGTCTAAAATCACAAATAAACCAGCGATTCCTGCACAAGCTGTAAATGGATGAATGAATTCACTTCCCAAGTAATGAATACCAAAATATGTGTAGCTCTTAACATTCTACCTACAGGTATTTCTAGAGGCAAACTGTGTCACACTGGTTATATTACCTGCATCAGTCTGCAGAATATTCCAGATGTTCCTTCAGAGATTGCTGCTACATAAGGATGAGCACATCTTCTTTCACAGCAGTTTACATCTGTCTTTGCAATCGTGTAAGGCATGGTGCTAATGCTGTACATGGCTTTTACTACATTTGTCCACCTCCCTCACCTACCAGAAGTGATACGAACTATATACAGCACTCCATCTGGTGTTCACAGACACAGTGCTATGTCAGACTGCCTGGTTGTCTGCAGTAGCACAGTGCTCATGCCCATACGATGACTGTAGTAGCACCTGTGAATCCCAGTACCGCTGCCTAAATATTCTTCTAGGGTGCTGCAGATACCACCCTGCCACAGCTGCTAGCTGTTTGTAGCATGATGGAGGTCTAGTCTACCTCTGTGCACTCTGAAATGTATACAGTGACACCAAAATGTGGCACAGAAAAATATGATACATGCTGTGTCCTAAGCAGTGATGGTTAGGCCACTCTGTGTAGCAAACATCTCATCTCTACTATCATCACAGGGGAAGGATAGTGGGGCAGATCACAGCTGTCGTCATTTACACAGCTGCCTAGGGAAGCAGACACAAGGATGTCTACACAACCGGGAAACATGTGGTTACTTGTCAACAGAGGCATAGCTTTGGGTTATGGGGAGAGGGTCATCAGGGTTATAAAAGAACAGTAACATGCATAAAAGATTTTCTCTGTTGTCTGTGTGAGTGAGGCACTTCAGGTTTGTGGAGTGTGGTAGCTGTGATGGCTGGTCTTGAAGGAAGCACTGCATCCTATGTAAGGCCCCTGCAATGGGCAGACATGGCTGCCTAGATGACGCCACGGCTCTGAAAGGCTCTACAGTGTGGCTGTCTCTGGTGTGGTGTGGATTATGGTGACACTCTAAATATGGCAGGTATTTTCAGGTTATCGTGCCCCATTCGTGGGCAACACTGGGGTTAGGGTATGATGACACTGTCTAAAATCCACATAGGATAGGGAGTGGATGTAACAAGTAACACCACCGTCAAGGTTCTATTCATGGAATCATCACGGTAGCTCTTATGCACGTTCTCACACAACTTGCACACTGAGGTGTAGGACTGTTACTTTGCCATCCTTTGTTTGCTCTCAGTTATGTTAATTTGCTTTGCTGAGAGCATTTCTTTTCTGACTATCTCCTCAAAGTACAGATTTCTACTTACTCCACAAGATGTCTTTGCTTAGTTATCCATGACTGTAGTGTGTCCTGTCTATGCCGGCCATCTATCACCCTGAAACACATCTCTATGAATCCCAGCCCTAATGTTACTTGCTGTTACCATTTCAAAAATATAGTTATTTGTGATCTGTGCTGTCTAGCACCTCATTCCTTTCCTACATGAAATCTATTCTTTATCTGATGCACTATATATTTTTCCTGCTTAACTATTAGTGTCCTTGTAAAATATTAATATAATTAACAAAAAGTTAAGAATGCTAACTGTTATTTTCTTTTAAAGCAAATTTTATACAGGCAAAAGCTCTAGAAAACATACATTTCTTGAACTTTCTTATTTCTTGCCATTTTTAATGTTCTACATGGCTTGTAAAGTTAATGCACCTATTATCAATGCTTTACAGCTTATTTGATTCGGTTAACTTGAAAACAACAATGCACTCACATCAATCATTTTACTTCATGTTTCTACAGTGTTACAGTCAGAACTCAATTCCCTAGGAATGCGTCTTCCCCCCAACCAGCTTTATGAGGACCTTATATAACTAATAGAAATAATCTAAAGTGAGGTAATGTGTACCCAGAATATATATACTCATTTTTTTTATGTGGACACGACTAATATTTATTTCACATAAGAAGGATCTATCACCTTTAAAACTCATTCCTTGTTTCCATTTTATTATTTGCGATGGCAGTTTCAGTCAGACAGAAATGAAACTTAACTACTGTTTAGCTTTTATCAGATCATCTAAGTCAGTATTTCAGAAGGCGTTCGTTGGCAGTATGTATGTGTAACTCCCATGCTCATATCTCTTAACTTCCTTTTGGAAGAAATCTGAAGGAAGACAAAATAATGGGAGGACAAAGGCTGAAAATCAGGGCCAGATTTTAAATATTACTCTTACTATTTAAAAAAGTTGCTAGAATAACACTAACTTATATTTTCTGTAGGATATAAAGTCTTAAATGCAAATGTTTGCCATTATTTTGAGACTTCCATCTTCAATGATTTGCTAGAAATCCAAAAATGATGAGGCAATAATTTGGACAGTCTACAAAAATCTGAACAGAATTCCTATATCAAGTCCATGCAGCTATTTAAGAAATGCAGTTGCATTTGTTTCCAGTTTTGTGAGCTGGTTTTAAATTAACTTTGTGTATTCCAGAGATAAAAGTTAAACAAATAACATATAATAGGGTGTAGATTACCTGGGAATTAAGGAAGACTGCTGTTCTGAACTTTCTGCATTCTTCAGGTATTTCATAATTTATGTGAACTGTTTATTGCTGGCATGTGCTTTTGTTTTTAATATTAGAAGTTTTTGGCCATTGCTAGATCCGACAAAATAATACTTATACCCTTAACAGATCCATGGGATTGTATCCCTGTAGGTCATTAATCGTTAAAGGTTACTTCTGAAAACTACAATGACTTTGCATCAGCTGCTGTAAATCTTGAATGCTTTGCTGTAGATTTGCAATGCACTGGGTCTTGGAAGGGATTTCAAAGGGGTCTGAAGACTTTATTTTTAATAGTTTTAATATGTTTTTTTCATCACCTTGTCTATGTGACCATCAGCTCATTCTTTACTTAATGCCCTGGAGTTGTAAGGCACTGACCGATGGAGGCAACAGCTGCAGTTTATGGCTGCCATCCAATGGGGACAGATTTTAACACTACACCCAACACTACACCCCCCCCCCCCCACACACACACACACACACACACACACACACACACACACACACACACACACACACACATGCACACTGGATAGAAAGCATCATGGAACTCTAACACAGTGCAGGCACAAAATTCCACACACTCTTAAATTACACTCAGATAACTCTGCATTCCTATGTGGACTTGGGCCACCCCCCTTCTTTTTATCCCCCATGCAGGAGTCATACTTCTAGACTTTCTACCAGATTGTGCTTCTCACCCCCACATTAGACATAGTTTTTGGTGTGCTTGTGTTGTATGTGTGTTTCTCGGAACAGCAATTTTTTTCCCTGGGAAAAAATTTGCTGTTCTGAGCTTTCGATGTTATCACATTTTGAACTTCCAAGTTCGAGCTTATGGTGTTCGATATTTTGGAAGTTGGATTATGTGCTATAAACCCTTTAATCTCGATATAAGTAGAGCTTTTGGGGGGGTTGGCATCTACCCTCATATTTCCCTGTGAACCTACAAATGACTGGTTTGTACAACATTACTGTAACAAGACAATTTTTATGTAATAATTTTCCTCTTCTCGCCATCCCAATTCACAAGTGAGTAATCACACATAAATGCTGTCTATCTGACCATTCAGGAGGGACAGATTATCAGTCAAACGTAATTTGTCATTTTCACTAAAGCACAAACAGTTTATGATGTTGCAATGAAATAGAAAATGGTAAATCTTTATGTAACTGATTAATAATTTTTGTTTGTGCAGATGCTAGACAAAATTCTTTCAATTCAGTTTTTGCATAGTGTTTTTGTTCTGTGTTTGTGCCAGCCCCAAGTGACCACAAAGGTATCTCTTACTGATTCTTCAATTGACCCTGTTTATTCTGCTGGAAGATGACAGCCCTGTGGTCAATTCATTTCATTTATTTATGGAGAGGTGAGCAGTGTAGAGAGTGGAATGTGATGTTGTTATGGGGACATGGGGCTTGTTCCATGTTAATATATAGCTCCCCACACATGCTCATTAGCATCCAAGGGGTTGGGTGCAATTGGACTAAATGATACATCACCAGCTCTCATGTGACATGATCAGTAGGCGTGCCCCCTTCTAGATATGCACCTTGGTGTGGTCTTCAGTCTGCTTCCAGCATTTTACTGTAGAAAGTGTGCCATAATCATACCTCCCAAAAGTGGTAGGCCTCATCATACCTCTCCCCACATGAGGTTCAGAAGGCACATTAGTTATCACTCTAACACAAGTCACCTGGGTCCAAGTCTGGGCTTTATTGTTCTGTGTCAATAGAGCTGTTACTTAATAGATTTATTCATACCTGAGGGTTAGAGATAGAAATAACTTTGACTTTTTAGGCATCTCTAAAGTTTGAAAATTGAGTGTTTCATGTGTTCTGTACCATGAAAAATGGCAAATATATGAATAATAAACAGAGCTAGATGAAATATCATAAATTTACTATAATCACGAAGAGAGCAGCTATTGATCAAGTCCTTGGTTACTTAGATAAACTATTTGCCTCCTTTCCTAAAACTATGCAAAGATTCCTTCTGCATTCTTGCACTGCGTACTGTCAGCATTTTACTTTGCCAGAGTTTTTTTCTCCTCCTCATGGAACCTTAATGCCAGCTTTCCTCTCTAGCTGTTTTATATATTTATTTACTTGTTTCTTTGTTTATTTATTTTTAAGTGTCTTCCAGCTTTAAATGTTGTTCTTATATGCTTACAAACTTGCGTGAATATAACCTTTTGCCTTACCATGCATTTTCTGGAGGATATAAAATCTAAACCTCAAACATCTATCCTTATTTATTGACTGCAATCCAGAAAGATTTTGCCAGAAAACCAGAAATTTTTACAAGAAACATATAAAAAAAATATACAGCAAAATCAGGGACATTTACAAAAGAAAAGGGACAGTTAAGAGTTATGTAAACAACTAATAGTTGCATTTCATGAGAGAAACATAGTTCCATTAAGATTCAGTTCTTGCTTCCATTTCACTGCTTGCAGTAGGACTTTCATTTAGACAGAAATGAAACTTACCATCGCTTCCTCCAGCAAAGTGAGGTAAGTCAATACATTAAAATGGTTTGAATTTTCAGTATGTATAAGTAATACCCTTGTTAAGCAAGTCCATATAACAGCTTAGTTTGCATTCAGCAGAGCTGTTTCTAAATTAATGTTAAATATTCCAGATGTGGAAACCTAAACCTTTAAAATGCAGTAACAGCAAAACAGTTGGAGGTGAAGGAAGACTGTTCTTCTGGACTATCTGCATTCATTAGGTATTTATTAATGCATTGCTTATCATATGCTTTCTGGAAGCATGTATTTTAGTTTCTGAAATGCTTTGCATTTTTGACCAGGAACACATCCAGCAAAACTTAATTCTTATGTCCTTAAAAGGTACAAATAATTATATCTATATAAGTTATTAATCAATAAAAGTCACAGTTAAGAATATGGTTTTCTCTTTTTTATCCAAGAAGTAACTTTTTTGCCAAGTTTAAGGAACATTATGCATTGCCTGCTATGATGTAATAATGTTGGATCCCTATTACTTTATTAAAAGAACACAAGACTGAAATTGAAAAGATTGAGATGAGGAGATCATAAGTTCAAAACAACGAACATTGACATTCCCGAAACTTGAAACCACGAAACACCAACTGCGGATGTCAGACACCAGTTGAAGGTTCTGAATGGAGATTGCGGATGCAGACAAAAAACACTTAATTTTAATAAAAATATACCTTTTTCAACACTTGTTAATGGAGATCATTGTACAGTGAGTATTGGAAAATTTACTCTTTTCCCCACTGTAGTGCGATCTCAGAGTTGGCATATGTAATTTGCTGGGTGTGGAGGGGTGCATGTATATTTGTCCATTAAATTATGCATTTAAATGTAGTAGCTGATTTTTGTCTGTCTCCACGATCTCTATTCAAAAGTTCGAGCTGGTGCCTGACATGCATTTCATTGTTTCTAGTTTCGGAAATGTAAAGTTTTACTGTTTTGTAATTATGATCTTTTTGTCTCGATCATTTAAAATTTGGTTATCTGTTAATTCAAGCTACTGAAGTAGATCCATAATTTCATACATAATCCAGCCCCCCCCCCCCGTCATAATAAGACCTTATCAAAAAAAGACTATGGTGTGAATAAAACCACAATTCAAATAGGACAGTGAACGAAAGTAGATATTTGTAGAAGGAATGTACACAGCTTGCCTGTAGCTTTACAACTAGACTGGCTCACTGAATGGGTTTAAAAATGATTAAACATCTTTGCTTTTTCAGAATTCGTAATAATTTTAGTCACCTTTGTCCTCATCATCACTAAGATTCCATCCCCTATTGCTCCATTCCAGGGTTACATTGCCTGTTGGCTCTTTTTTTCAATATATTCTGGAATTTTGGAAGTGGATGTAAAAGCTGAGGATCATGGCTGTCATTTGGAGTAGGGTAGAAGACTTTAAAATGCCTGCAGAAGCAGCTCTTTGGTGAAAAAGAGACTTCTCTGAGCTACAGTTGGTGCACATATCTGCACAATCATGGTCCCCAGTTAGAGTGCCATATACACCAGGGTCTGTAGGTGCACACCTCTGTGCACTCATGGTCCCCAGTTAGAGTGACATATACACCAGGGTCTGTAGGTGCACACCTCTGTACACTCATGGTCCCCAGTTAGAGTGCCATATACACCAAGGTCTGTAGGTGCACACCTCTGCACACTCATGATCTCCAGGTAGAGTGCCATATACACCGGGGTCTGTAGATGCACACCTCTGCACAATCATGGTCCCCAGTTAGAGCGCCATATACACCAGGGTCTGTTGGTGCACGCCTTTGTGCACTCATGGTTCCCAGTTAGAGTGCCATATACACCAAGGTCTGTTGGTGCACGCCTTTGCCCACTCATGGTCCCCAGTTAGAGTGCCATACACAACAAGGCCTGTAGGTGCACACCTCTGCTCAATCATGGTCCACGGTTAGAGTGCCATATACACCAGGGCCTGTTGGTGCACACCTCTGTGCACTCATGGTCCCCAGTTAGAGTGCCATATACACCAGGGTCTGTTGGTGCACACCTCTGCACACTCATGGTCCCCAGTTAGAGTGCCATATACACCAGGGTCTGTTGGTGCACACCTCTGTGCACTCATGGTCCACAGTTAGAGTGCCATATACACCAGGGTCTGTAGGTGCACACCTCTGCACACTCATGGTCTCCAGTTAGAGTGCCATATACACCGGGGTCTGTAGGTGCACACTTCTGCACAATCATGGTCTCCTGTTAGAGTGCCATACACACCAGGGTCTGTAGGTGCACACCTCTGCACAATCATAGTCTCCAGTTAGAGTGCCATACACACCGGGTCTGTAGGTGCACACCTCTGCACAATAATGGTCTCCAGTTAGAGTGCCATATACACCAGGGTCTGTAGGTGCACACGTCTACACACTCACGGTCTCCAGATAGAGTGCCATATACACCGGGGTCTGTTGGTGCACACCTCTGTGCACTCATGGTCCCCAGTTAGAGTGCCATATAAACCAGGCTCTGTAGGTTGCACACCTCTTGCACTCATGGTCCCCAGTTAGAGTGACATATACACCAGGGTCTGTTGGTGCACACCTCTGCACAATCATGGTCCCCAGTAAGAGTGCCATATACACCAGGGTCTGTAGGTGCACACCTCTGTGCACTCATCGTCCCCAGTTAGAGTGACATACACACCAGGGTCTGTTGGTACACACCTCTGCCCACTCATGGTCCCTATGTTGGTGCACACCTCTGTGCACTCATGATCCCCAGTTAAAGTGCCATATACACCAGGGTCTATAGGTGCACACCTCTTGCACTCATGGTCCCCAGTTAGAGTGACATATACACCAGGGTCTGTTGGTGCACACCTCTGCACAATCATGGTCCCCAGTAAGAGTGCCATATACACTAGGGTCTGTAGGTGCACACCTCTGTGCACTCATCATCCCCAGTTAGAGTGGCATATACACCAGGGTCTGTTGGTGCACATCTCTGCACAATCATGGTCTCCAGTTACAGTGCCATATACACCAAGGTCTGTAGGTGCACACCTCTGTACACTCATGGTCTCCAGTTAGAGTGCCATATACACCAGGGTCTGTTGGTGCACACCTCTGTGCACTCATGGTCCCCAGTTAGAGTGCCATATACACCAGGGTCTGTTGGTGCACACCTCTGCACACTCATGGTCCCCAGTTAGAGTGCCATATACACCAGGGTCTGTAGGTGCACACCTCTGTGCACTCATGGTCCCCAGTTAGAGTGCCATATAGACCAGGGTCTGTAGCTGCACACCTCTGCACACTCATGGTCTCCAGTTAGAGTGCCATATACACCAGGGTCTGTAGGGGCACACCTCTCCATACTCATGGTCTCCAGTTAGAGTGCCATACACACCAGGGTCTGTAGGTGCACACCTCTGCACAATCATGGTCCCCAGTTAGAGTGCCATATATGCCAGGGTCTGTTGGTGCACACCTCTGCCCATTCATGGTCCCCAGTTAAAGTGCCATATACACCAGGGTCTGTAGGTGCACACCTCTGTGCACTCATGGTCCCCAGTTAGAGTGCCATATACACCAGGGTCTGTAGGTGCACACCTCTGCACAATCATGGTCTCCAGTTAGAGTGCCATACACACAGGGTCTGTAGGTGCACACCTCTGCACAATCATAGTCTCCATTTAGAGTGCCATATACACCAGGGTCTGTAGGGTCACACCTCTGTGCACTCATGGTCCCCAGTTAGAGTGCCATATACACCAGGGTCTGTTGGTGCAAACCTCTGCCCACTCATGGTCCCCAGTTATAATGGCATTTACACCAGGGTCTGTTGGTGCACACCTCTGTGCACTCATGGTCCCCAGTTAAAGTGCCATATACACCAGGGTCTGTAGGTGCACACCTCTGCCCACTCATGGTCCCCAGTTAGAGTGCCATATACACCAGTGTCTGTTGGTGCACACCTCTGTGCACTCATGGTCCCCAGTTAAACTGCCATATACACCAGGGTCTGTAAGTGCACACCTCTTGCACTCATGGTCCCCAGTTAGAGTGATATATACACCAGGGTCTGTAGGGGCACACGTCTGTCCACTCATCGTCCCCAGTTAGAGTGACATATACACCAGGGTCTGTAGGTTCGCACCTCTGCACAATAATGGTCTCCAGTTAGAATGCCATACACACCGGATCTGTAGATGCACACATCTGCACATCATGGTCCCCAGTTAGAGTGCCATACACACCAGGGTCTGTAGGGTCAAACCTCTGCACAATTATGGTCTCCAGTTAGAGGGCCATACACACCGGGGTCTGTAGGTGCACACCTCTGCACACTCATGGTCTCCAGTTAGAGTGCCATACACACCGGGGTCTGTAGGTGCACACCTCTGCACAATCATGGTCTCCAGTTAGACTGCCATATACATGAGGGTCTTTTGGTGCACGCCTTTGTGCACTCATGGTCCCCAGTTAGAGTGCCATATACACCAGGGTCTGTTGATGCACACCTCTTCCCACTCATGGTCCCCAGTTATAATGGCATTTACACAAGGGTCTGTTGGTGCACACCTCTGTGCACTCATGGTCCCCAGTTAAAGTGCCATATACACCAGGGTCTGTAGGTGCACAACTCTGTGCACTCATCGTCCCCAGTTAGAGTGACATATCACCAGGGTCTGTAGGTGCACAACTCTGCCCTCTCATGGTCCCCAGTTAGAGTGCCATATACACCAGGGTCTGTTGGTGCACACCTCTGTGCACTCATGGTCCCCAGTTAAACTGACATATACACCAGGATCTGTAGGTGCACACATATGCACAATCATGGTCCCCAGTTAGAGTGCCATATACACCAGGGTCTGTAGGGGCACATGTCTCTGCACTCATCATCCCCAGTTAGAGTGACATATACACCAGGGTCTGTTGGTGCACACCTCTGCACAATCATGGTCCCCAGTAAGAGTGCCATATGCACCAGGGTCTGTTGGTGCACACCTCTGCACAATCATGGTCTCCAGCTAGAGTGCCATATACACCAGGGTCTGTAGGTGCACACCTCTGCACACTCATGGTCTCCAGTTAGAGTGCCATATACACGAGGGTCTTTTGGTGCACGCCTTTGTGCACTCATGGTCCCCAGTTAGAGTGCCATATACACCAGGGTCTGTTGGTGAACACCTCTTCCCACTCATGGTCCCCAGTTATAATGGCATTTACACAAGGGTCTGTTGGTGCACACCTCTGTGCACGCATGGTCCCCAGTTAAAGTGCCATATACACCAGGGTCTGTAGGTGCACACCTCTTGCACTCATGGTCCCCAGTTAGAGTGACATATACACCAGGGTCTGTTGGTGCACACCTCTGCACAATCATGGTCCCCAGTTAGAGTGCCATATACACCAGGGTCTGTAGGTGCACACATCTCTGCACTCATGGTCCTCAGTTAGAGTGCCATATACATCAGGGTCTGTAAGTGCACACCTCTGCACACTCATGGCCTCCAGTTAGAGTGCCATATACACCAGGGTCTGTTGGTGCACACCTCTGCATAATCATGGTCTCCAGTTAGAGTGCCATACACACTGGGTCTGTAGGTGCACACCTCTGCACACTCATGGTCTTCAGTTCGAGTGCCATACATACCAGGGTCTGTAGGTGTACACCTCTGCACAATCATGGTCCCAAGTTAGAGTGCCATACACACCAGGGTCTGTATGTACACACCTCTGCACAATCACGGTCCCCAGTTAGAGTGCCATATACACCAGGGTTTGTAGGTGCACACCTCTGTGCACTCATGGTCCCCGGTTAGAGTGCATTATTCACCAGGCCCTGTTGGTGCACACCTCATGGTCCCCAGTTAGAGTGCCATATACACATGGGTCTGTAGGTGCACACCTCTGCACTCATGGTCCCCACTTATAGTGTCATATTCACCAGGGCGTGTTGGTGCACACCTCATGGTTCCCAGTTAGAGTGCCATATACACCAGGGTCTGTAAGTCCACACATCTGCGCATTCATGGTCCCCAGTTAGAGTGCCAAATTCACCATGGCCTGTTGGTGCCCAGCTCTGCCCAGTCATGGTCCCCAGTTAGAGTGCTATATTCACCAGGTTCTTTAGGTGCACACCTCTGCACACTCATGGTCCTCAGTTAGAGTGACATATACACCAGGGTCTGTTGGTGCACACCTCTGTACACTCATGGTTCTCAGTTAGAGTGCCATATACACCAGGGTCTGTTGGTGCACACCTCTGTCCACTGATGGTCCCCAGTTAGAGTACCATATTAACCAGGGTGGTCTCTCATTCTACATGCAGCAGTCACATTCCCTGGCCTTTTCCCAGAAAAGTGTTCAAGTAGCAGGATTCTCTTTGTACCGTCTCATAAGGATGGGTGGTGCTGCTTTGTGCACCCACTCCAGTTTTCCCGCAGCTGGCTCCTCTACCCCCAGGTTACTGTTGAGACCTGTTCTCTGGTGGCATAACTTAGGCCAAAACTACTTCACAATATTAACAACTTACATTAGCATTTGTTATTGAGCTAAGTTCATTATCACATATGTGGCTCGAACATTATTTCAAAAATGTGTAAATGTCACCTTTCATTAAAATAAAATTTGTCTACAGTGCCTTTTGCTTTTGTTTGCTCATATGGGTTGTTAGGTTATCTGTTATAGTACTAGATGGATAAGTAGGGATTTCAGTTCTGTCTTAAGTTTTTAATACTTTCTATAACTAAATATCTATCTCACAGGTAACTAACTTGTCATGTGGAGTTTGACATCAGGTAAATGGACTCACTAATGTAAAAATTTAAAGAAGACCCTGATTTACATTTTTTGGGCTAATATCTAATAGGGACTGTTTGTGTCTTTCAGAACATTTCATTCCTGGCAAATATAGAGATAGGTCTTTGTGTGTGTGTGTGTGTGTGTGTGTGTGTGTGTGTGTGTGTGTGTGTGTGTGTGTGTGTGTGTGTGTGTGTGTGTGTGTGTGTGTGTATTTCAATACAGACTGCACAGAAACTTAACTCATTGCTTTATATATATATATATATATATATATATATATATATATATATATATATATATATAGTAATCAAAACATAATTAATCGCAGAGTGTCTATAACCACCAGATGTTTATTTTTCATTGACGCACACAATAAGAAAATTAAAATACAGTTTTTGTTCAGAGGTCTTAGTCCTCACAAGGCAAAAAACAGAGAACAGTTTTAAACTTTTACATGCAATTCAATATCTTGTGCTTTTGTGCAAACATTACAATAACCCTATGAATAGTAAATAGTAATAAATTAAATCTGCTTGCGTGTTTTTTTTTCTTGATTATGTTCTAAGGGCATAGCTTACACATTTAATAGTCCTTTCCATACATCTCTAAAAACACACACATATGCACACCCATACATACACATACACATGCACGTCCACACATAGACACACACACACACACACACACACACACACACACACACACACACACACACACACACACACACACACACACACACACACACACACACACACACACACACACACACACACACATACATGCATACATATAAAACACACATGACTGAAGTACTTAGCAGAACAAATTTGGAACCGCAGACATTTTTGGGGATGAGCACATAGCTAATTAGCATTAACTACTCCACAGACAGCCACATTATCAGGTTGCTGCACTTGTGAGACTGTTCTGTGTGTTGTGACCCCCAAGAAGGGACAATCTAAGTGGCAGGCAGTATAGGTGCAGATGTTGAAGTGTGAATACTAAGCTAACTGCCCGGAAGGGCATTTTAAGCCCAGCAGCGTTTCAATTAGCCTTACTAGGATTTTTATTCCTATTTTCCAAAGAATGTTTCTGGGATCACCACTGAGTATTGAAAGAGGATCTAACTGCAAGATAGGACATTAAGGCTCTGTCCATTAGTTGCACAGGGGGAAGTCCTTGGGTAAATGTCTTTATGGACATTTGTTGATGTAAACTGTATTTAAAGATGGGGAGGGATGTGGAGTCTATTCTGGAGTAGTGGAATCCCCTAAGATATGATCCCATCCCTTTAAACCATTCTGTTTATGTTGCAGAAGATGTTAAGATCTCTGGATCAGGTATTTCTAATACTGTTTAAATTGCAGATGAGCAGGAGGTGCATTTAGTATTGAATTAGAGGATGCCTTATAAGCCAGGCACACATCACCTCTTAATAATCCATAAGAGACTGAGTGTACCAATAGGGTTTGTAGGGTTTGGAGTTTAGCATCTGTATTCTCTTTGTGAGGAACCTATGTGGGCACTGTGGTAGCTGCATAAGTCAGGCCAGGTAAATATTGAAGGAGCATTCCCTCATTGATGAGTCAGATGAAGGCTAAGTACAGATGGACAATGACATTTCTGGACCAAGATGCTATACTTTTGTTTATAATTTGAGCACCATAGAGGGATTTCTTTACAACAGCAGACAAATGCTGATCAAATGCTAGATCACTGCCTATATGTGTTCTCACTTCTCTGACTACTTGATTGAATCTTAGGAGCATAGTGTCACTGTTTTAATTTCTCAGGACAGTCAGTTTCCCAAGGTATGTAATAATGAACCTTTCAGCATTTAGCTTTAGTCCATGGCCTCTAGCACTTATTTCTTTGGGACAAATCCTCCTGCAGATGGTTGAGTCTTCTGCAGATTCAGTGACTGCTACCAGCTTGCAGTTGTTCACAGACTTCACAGAGTTGGTTGACTACAAGCACTTGGCATTAACTTGGACTTCTGAGAAGTAGATGCTAGACAGGAGATGTTACAGGACTGAGTCCTATGAGACTCCACTAGTGACTCGTCTTGTCTTTGTGGAGCCCGTTATGTTTCACACTATTTGGGCTACATCCTGGGATGTTGTCAGAGTCCATCATGTTTCACACAATTCAGGCTGCATCCTGGGATGTTGTCAGAGCCCATCATGTTTCACTCTATTCAGGCTGCATCCTGGGATGTTATCAGAGCCTGTCATGTTTCACACTATTCACGCTTCTTCCTGGGATGTTGTCAGAGCCTGTCATATTTCACACTATGCAGGCTGCGTTCTGGGATGTCGTCAAAGCCTGTCTTGTTTCACACTATACAGGCTATATCCTGGGATGTTGTCAGAGCCATCATGTTTCACACTATTCAGGCTACATCCTTGGATGTCAGAGCCCATCATGTTTCACACTATTCAGCCTGTATCCTGGGATGTTGTCAGAGCCCGTCATGTTTCATACTATTCAGGCTGCATCCTGGGATGTTATCAGAGCCCGTCATGTTTCACACTATTCAGGCTAAATCCAGAGATGTTGTCAGAGCCCGTCACATTTCACACTATTCAGGCTGCATCCAGGGATGCTGTTAAAGCCTGTCATGTTTCACACTATTCAGGCCGCATCCACGGATGTTGTTAAAGCCAGTCATGTTTCACACTATTCAGGCTATGTAGTTGAATGTTGTCAGAACCTGTCATGTTTCACACTATTCAGGCTGCATCCTGGGATGTTGTCAGAGCCTGTCATGTTTCACACTATTCAGGCTGCATCCTGGGATGTTGTTAGAGCCCGTCATGTTTCACACTATTCAGGCTGCATCCTGGGATGTTGTTAAAGCCCGTCATGTTTCAAACTATTCAGGCTGCATCCTGGGATGTTGTCAGAGCCTGTCATGTCTCACACTATTCAGGCTGCATCCTGGGATGTTGTCAGAGCCTGTCATGTTTCACACTATTCAGGCTGCATCCTGGGATGTTGTCAGAGCCCAACATGTTTCACACTATTCAGGCTTCATCCTGGGATGTTGTCAGAGCCCATGTTTCACACTATTCAGGCTGCATCCTGGGATGTTATTAGAGCCCATGTTTCACACTATTCAGGCTTCATCCTCGGATGTTGTCAGAGTCTGTCATGTTTCACACTATTTGGGCTACATCCTGGGATGTTGTCAGAGCCCGTCATGTTTCACACTATTCAGGTTGCATCCTGGGATGTAGTCAGATCCCGTCATGTTTCACACTATTTAGGCTACATCCTGGGATGTTGTCAAAGCCCGTCATGTTTCACACTATTCAGGCTGCATGCTGGGATGTTGTCAGAGCCCATGTTTTGCACTAATCAGGCTTCATCCTGGGATGTTGTCCGAGCCCATATTTCACACTATTCAGGCTGCATCTTTGGATGTCAGAGCCCATCATGTTTCACACTATTCGGGCTACATCCTGAGATGTTGTCAGAGCCCGTCAAGTTTCACACTATTCAGGCTGCATCCTGGGATGTCAGAGCCCGTCATGTTTCACACTATTTGGGCTACATCCTGCGATGTTGTCAGAGATCATTATGTTATGCACTATTCGGGCTACATCCTGGGATGTGGTCAGATCCCATCATGTTTCACACTATTCAGGCTGCATGCTGGGATGTTGTCAGAGCCCGTCATGTTTCACACTATTCAGGCTACATCCTGGGATGTAGACAGAGCCCGTAATGTTTCACACTATTTGGGCTGCATCCTGGGATGTTGTCAGAGCCCATCATGTTTCACATTATCTTCAGAACCTCC